>NC_061847.1:13432606-13440106 GCF_019202785.1 Penaeus chinensis | reverse complement strand
TGTATCAGTAACCTTACAGTTCTTTGGGTCATTGTTTTTTGCCCATAATGTTGATAAACCGCACTAGCTTTCTCTTAGCCCCTCCTCCCCCTTTAAGAATCTGTTCTACGGCCTTGGTTCTCATGCAATGTGGACGAGAGAAGCTGAAAACAGTTCGTCGTTAATTGCAAGGTATCAATAGCATCGCTTGAAAGCAGCTCATTTCAGGCTACTCATCACTTCTCCTTAGGAGCTGGAGTTTCAATTTCCAAGAATAATTAAGGTCAAGAATGATATGAAGGAGAGACACGATTGGCGAACTCCTTGTCCTTATCGTCATGTTTACAAAATTACTAATTTAGAATCAGTTTCTGTGTGTCTTACTGTAACTTCATCGTAAGCAAGCTTGTAAATATACTCTGGAGGGGAACAAAGGGTCAGAGATTAGGTTCTACATATCAATATTGGACAGTGGTATACAATTTCCTGTTGGGTAAAGAAAAAAATACTGGAAAATAACAAAGACATTCATTTCAGATAACATATTTTCTCTATTTTCTACACACACATATCACGTAAACACACTATAGATAAAGATACAGAGATAGATAGATAGATAAATACATATAAACATACAGTATAAAAGTCATGTACAAACAAGCAAGTGAACACACACGCAAACGCACACACACACACACACACACCCATACACACACTCACACACTCATGCATAGATACATGCGCACACCAACATATCGATGCACACGTTATTCGACCTTGATTTTATATTGCCTGAAACTGTGGCAGGAAAATGAAATCAAGAGATTTTGTACCAATATTCTTCAAAAAAGGCTCTGTTTCATTTTATGATATATATGCATAAGTATATGCGTTCGTATTCATACATATGTATGTGTGTTTCGAGATACATAGGTGTACATGTATATCAGCACACACACACACACACACACACACACACACACACACACACACACACACACACACACACACACACACACACACACACATACACACACACATATATATGTATGTATATATGTACATATATATATATATATATATATATATATATATATATATATATATATATATATATGCACGTAATGTAAATATATGTATACAAACATATGCATAAATACATCTATATATGTAAATGTATGTGTGTGTGTGTGATAGATAGACATATAGATAAATAGATAGATATATATAGACATGTATATATATATATATATATATATATATATATATAATGATAATAATAGTAATAGTAATAATAATGATAATGATAGTAATAATAGATAAGTCGATATAGATAAATGCAAAAAAATAGATTAAGATAGGGAAAAAAACGTACGTCTCTGAGTCACTCTGAGATATTCACTGGCATAAAACGAGCAGGCGCTATGTTTTCTTTCCGAGAGATGTTTCATAGACAGAAACGGAAATGGTGATTATGCCTCATGAAAATATTTAGACGATAACACCCACTCGCCTATCCAGAGAAGTACAATGAAGTAAGAACAAGATAAAATCAAAGAAAATGTTAATAAGTGTTCATAGATAAAGGATTAACAGTAAGCGCGATAAATTACAAAAATGCAGTAAAAACAAACTCTTGGTAAAAAAGAGGGAAAAACAAGACTCTGATATTGACCTATAATAGATATTAACTTTTACGTAAAGGTTGCCAGGTAACTTCCTCCTTCCCCGACCAACTTTCCGTCCTACGGTAAAGCCCCAACATTTATCCAATTTACGGGGAAAAGGAAATCCAGACCGCGGAGAAATATCATTTATCTTTACACAGACACATTCTCAAGTAAAGTCATATAAAAATACATGTACGTCCGTGATCTTGGGTCAGAGTGAACCATATGTTGAAGTACGTTTCTATTTATGTTTGTTAATCATCAGTATGATTATCTATTTATGCACCTTTACATGATTTGCCGAGTTTTAGACCATTATTGAAGGATACAAAAACTCTCACCCATCTTATTCGTAGGAACCCCCAGTATACAAGCAGACTAGTAGATTTCCACATAGAGAGAGTCGTAAACTGTCAGAGAAGAAGGTGCAATCTTCCCTGGCCCATTCAATCTTAGTCCAGGAAAATTCTTCATCGTTACTATGACATAGAGTTCCTGAGGCTGAGCAGTGAGCAAGGTGCACTCTGCAACTAGAAACATTCTCTTTTGATCACTACTGTCTTTTAGTTTAAATGGGTGGTTTGATTCTCAGACCAAAGAAGTATGTCTTTGTCTCCCCCATGTACACTGAACAATGTATTGGGGAGACTAATGTTTTCAATAAAATTTTGATATGCGTAATATTTATGCAATAATTTTATACATTTAGAGCATAATATCTATGCTCTGATTTTTTATCTAATATTTATTGTTATTCATATTCATTTATAAGACATTTATTGATAGATATTTAAAAGTTTTAAATATTTGAACATTTCAATCCAACTGTGTTCACCGCTAATGACCTTAGCTGTTGACGCGGCAGTTAATTTTAAATAATCAATCAGTCAATTGTTCCCCGGCAAGTCTTTTATAGTTAGACAAATTCATGAACTGACAATAATCCTGGTTGGTGATTGCATAAGCTATATGTCTTTCAGCGTCAACATGGATTCTGGATGAGTGTGCAGGGGTGTAGGTTGTTCGGTCCCTAGACGAAGACACGCTCACACACTCCCAAATTCAGAATATTCCTTAATACTAATTTGGTACGACAGAGAAGCAATCAATATCCAATACTTTGAGAGACATGGTTTTCCACCAGCAGGAAGCAATTACAGAACCTTACCACAAACATCGCAGCAGAAGCTGACTAATGAATGCCAACAAAGTGTTGCCTAGTGCAGCTGATCTCAATCAGCTGCACTAGGCAACTGAAATGATGGTCGAGTAATGAATGCTACTCTTGTGACATGGCCATGGCAGATTGTATGTGTGCCATCAATTACATAAAAAATAGCCAGCATATTTTCAACGACAAACATGTTGCAAATGAGTTGCTAAATTCATTGGAAAGATCTTGGAAACACCTTGCATCGGCATCACTTCCATACGACCTGTAACGAATTACATATTAACTTCTCTTGCCAGCTGTATTACTATTTTAGGAAAACAGTGAAGAACAGGTTGCAATGGCTTTTAAAGAAAATGTTCAGACTTCTTACTGATGTTGATCCCATGCACTTCTGCATGTAAAAATGGGGTGAGATGTCAAACTAACAATTCTCGTGATGCTGGAGTGTGTTTCCAACCCCCATACCCTATGCAGGAGGGAAAGGAATCTTTAATCATTGTTTCCTAAGATTCTAGATGACCCTTCTTTGGGCAAATATTGCTGAGCTGTGTTTGGCTTGAATTGTGAAGAGGAGGTGAGGCTTCCCTACACACTTGGAAGTGCAGAGGATCAGAAGCAATAATTATGGGTAAATTTGAAAGCCAAGGATGGCATATAAGGAGCTTGTTCTATGTTGGTGCCTTGCATGATGGTACCCAAGAAAATGAAACAAAAACCTAAGGTAGCTACCGCTTAGGCCTCTAAATTCGGAAGAGACGATAGAAGTATACTTCTAACTGTAAGTTACAACATAATGGGAATACATCGGGGTTAGGAAACAACATTCAACCGGACACAAGTTTGATATCTGGGTGGTTGATTTCTGGTCATCAATGGTCTCCATGTTATGGGCAGTTAAAAGTCCAGATACACTACGTATGGCTGCAAGTGCCTCTTTAACATCTCTGCATGGCCACTGTGCCTTTTATTTAATTCACTTCCGCAATATATGATATAAGTGCCAAAAATACTCATACACCAATTTTATTTAGATTCATTAAACTATATACATTCGCAAAACTACCGTCTGCACCTTTACACTTTCTTGCTTTATTTCATCAAAGTGATGTTTAAGACTTCTCTGATGTGTCATTCTCTGCCGCCTAAGTATCCCTAAACCACGACCATTCAATCTAGAATTTTAATGCCTCTAAGCAGCATTGCTCAACTAATGGATTTTCCCTGGATTGGGAACCTAAGTGAGGGCCCTGAGCCTGCGACATGCACTGACAATCACTCTATTGCTTAAGAATAAAAGAAAAAACATTACTTGGCATCAAGTTCGAGCGTGACCTTAACTCACCTACAAGCGTTTGGGAATGTGTGTGTGTGTGTGTGTGTGTGTGTGTGTGTGTGTGTGTGTGTGTGTGTAAGTTGTTAGATGATTATCAGGAAGTGATATCTGATCTTCTTTGTGAGGGATATTATTGAGGCCGGAACTAAAAGAAACGTGTCTGCCAGGCATACTAGCTTCAAATATGACTGCTATAAGAAGGAATCTTCAAAACTATAAAAAATATATCTTAAAAACACATAAATTGTGTATCACACTGGGGATGCATATGAGTAAATATGATATAAAACCTGGAAGGCTAGTTATCTTGTAAATTTATGTTAGACAATCATATGTATGTGCATATATATATATATATATATGAGTGTGTATGGGTGTGTTTGTGTGTGAGTGTGTGTGCGTGTGTGTGTGTGTGTGATTGTGGGTTTGGATTTGTGTATGTGCGTGTTCAGTCAAGAGCAAAAGTCCGACTACACCTACAGCCTAGCAAATGTTTCCAAGCGTCGCTCCTAGATGTCACGAGAGCAGACGAAGGGAAATAGGGATAAAGGAGGAAAGCATGAAGGCGGGGTTCATCAGAAGGCTAGTGGCAACTGTGATGTATTTTTTTGCTGAGACGATAATGATACTGTATAATATTACTGTTAACATATTCATTCAAATATAAACATAATTATTTGGTTATTGGCCATTTAGTTCCCCACTGCTCATGAATAGCTAAATTATTTAATGGTAGAGCAAAAGAATAGAGATACTGGTATGATTTAGTCGCTGCTCCATCAAGTAACCCGAGAAGCAAACTTTTGCCTCACAATCCAGAAAATGTTTTTGAAAATGCGTTTGCAATTGCCTTGTGATGATAAGTCACTATAATCATTTTTCATTGATATGCAAGCAGAAGAAAGGTTATCTAGCTCAGAGAGTAAGAAGGATGCACTCACACTCCAAGGCAGTACGCAAAATTATCACATAGTAGATCTGAAAATTAAATAAATCGTTTACGTCAGGAAGAACGCGTGCTTGCCCTTGCGCCGTATGCCTGTGCAACACGTCGTGTGAAAGGTCCCATTGAATTCCATTGAATGGTAAAATTCGCGTACGGGAACATTCGTGTGAAAAAAAAAAAACTTGAGTGTTTGGCATGTTGATGGTCAAATTACAACTTAACCAGTTCTTTCTTGTGTTGTAATTAACAATACTATCGTTGGATTGTTATCGTAAGGGGGCACATTACTTGAGTTGTATTGTAACATCCAGATAAAGCTGCTGTCACACTGCTCCCCTATTAAAGCAGTACCCAGTCCCACCTGTGGAATACCGTAAGGCTGCTCACACTATTCCGCGGGACGCCTCCTGTCCCTTGATCTGTAAGCGTGGCGATCTCGAGGAAGCAGCAATAAATGAATATACGTCAGTGGTCTTTTTACTTAGCGCATTAGAAGAGCTACGAGTAAAAGGAAGCACCAGCACGATTGTTGATTAGACAGCAGTTTGACAGGAAATGTGTAATAATATGGATATTCCTGTTGTAGATGTCTGCTAATATAATCCATCTTCGACGTCCTGCTTTGTAGTTGTGGTTTGTATTCCGTAATTCCTCATTGGCCCTAATATTGTCAATGAGGGGATATACTAATTTGCGCCGATGTTGAAAGGTTTTCGGTAGTTTCATTTATGTTGAAATTAGAAAAAAAATACTATGATAACTATTCATACTCTCATGCAAAATACTAAAAATTACAGAAACATGTATAACTATATTAAAACACCATTTGGATACTTATGGAAGTGACTGGTAGTTGTTATTTCATATTACTTGTTTTGATTAGCCAGCGGTCTTTCCCCGACCCTAGTTATGGAAGGGATCAGCCCCGACGGACAGCTGGGGGGAGCCAAATCACCCCATATTTCGTGGCCCCTCCATACCTAGGAATATTGTGAGCGCGGCTTTACTGTTGGGAAGCAAGTTATAAAATAGGTATTCTTTCGTATTCGCTAATGTTCGTGTGCAGCATGATTAGAACATTTTATATATGTATTTTCAAATTCGTTATAGACCATCCATTGTTTAGCTATGTTATGGTTCAGATATAAAATCGGGAGATATAATAATTAACAAACTATCTTCATGTTCTCCGAGTCTTAGGAATGTAGACTGGACACTGAAATTTGCAATATCAGATATCTTAAATATAAAATAAATTTCATCTACTTCTGTGTGAGTCACTGTAACTGTTTGTATGGCAAGAATACATGTTTATTAATTGTATTACACATAGATGGCTCTACAAGTGTTTAGTCAACAAGGAGTCGGTTATTAGTCCTACCTATCTCACCTGTTTACCCTCTTCCTCGACTTTTGGAAAGGGCCTTTTGCATTATTTCATTGTCTAAAATGTTATCGAGATTTTAATAACAATTTTATAATCAAAACATCAATTTTATAATCAAAACATCAATATCGATGTCAACTGTATTAAAAAAGGGAAAACACATTTTCCCGCCAATTCAAGGAATGGGGAAGTCAGGATGGGTCACTAGGGCCTATGATAGACTCCTTGCCGGCTGAGCACATGTGGAGCATCTTATGTAACATCTTCTAATATCTTTTGTGTATGTGTGTGTGTGCATATATACATATATATGTGTGTATATATATAGTACATATAGTATACACACGTGTACATATATATATATATATACATATATAGAGAGAGAGAGAGAGAGAGAGAGAGAGAGTACATATAGTATATACACGTATGTGTGTGCATATATATGTGATGTATAGATATTTATGTATTTATGTGGGTGTATGTATGTATATAATATATATATGTATTATATATATACATATATGTATACACATACACATAGATGTATGTGTGCGTGTGTACATATATGTACATATATATTTTTTAATTTTTATTTATGTATGTATATTTATAAATGTATATATATATACACATATACACACATACCCCTGCGTGCGTGTCTTTATATATATCTAGATAGATAAAGAGAAAGAGAGAAATTGGGCCCCCGAGCGACCCATAAAATACTCTTTATCTTTTTTATAATAACATATTAGTTTTCATAAAAGTAATCAAAGTAATAATTAGTATAATAATAAGTACAATGATGATTATGATAGAAAAGATGATAATCCTAAAAATCCAAGAAATGAAAAATACCAAGAGCAAGAATAGTATAATGATAATGATAATGAGGATGATAGTATGAAAATAATTATAATAATAATTCACAAATTCATAGTAAAGATTAATTGTTATTAATAATAATGAAAATGATAAGCATTGATAATTTCACTGGTAAGTGGTCTATGA
>NC_061847.1:13420106-13425106 GCF_019202785.1 Penaeus chinensis | reverse complement strand
GGTATATTTCCCTATACTCGAATGGCATACCACGAGGAACAGCACTCACGAAGCGTAATCATGCTTTGGCAACATTCAAGTTGTATTCGAAGATTTGCATGATACTTTCAAATCTGTTTACCGTATATCTTAATTACAAGCGTGCAGTGTGACTGTATGTTTGTCTGCAGACTTCCCAAACGTGCGTATTTGCAAACATATCCATGTATGCGGTACACATTTAAGAGAAATGCGTACTCATACCTCTACTCTCGCTCTTATTCCGAGTGGTTTTGCACGTTAAATATAGTATTCGCACAAGACAGGAACACATTCAACAGTAACTGCCGTAAAGGTAAGTTTATGGTGCTATTAAACTTCCAAGAAAGAATATTCCATGACGTCAGCGGCCAAACTGTTGCCATAATTCTATCAGGTATTTCAGTGTCACTTTTTTAGGATTCTTCGGCTTGTCGGTCCGCTTGGCCAGGCTGTGGCGGACCTTCTGTCACACGGGCCACTCGTCAAGATAACTTCATGGCCATAATGCAGCATTTTAATTACCAAGACATGTGGACTTATGCATACATATAAAGATAAACAGATAGATGGATGTATAGTTACAGATGTATCTATGGATTTGACTAGACAGATATAATTGTGTGTAATTGAATTATCTAAATATGATCAGCTAAAAAATATATGAAATCAGACCAAACAAAAAAGTTATCCCTGGATGAAAAGGCATTGAATGGATTTATCCATAAAGCAACAAAAGTGTGCAATAATTTAGAAATGGTTAGGAATTTAGGATCATTTTTATTTGAATTTAAAACTTAGTCATAATTCTCAGGCTGCTCCCCGATAGTAATTTGTAGAGGACCGAGTTTGTGTGTGTGTGTGTGTGTGTGTTTGCGTGTGTGAGTGTGTTTGAGTGTGAGTGTGTGTGTTTGCGTGTGTGTGTGTGTGTGTGTGTTTGCGTGTGTGTGTGTGTGTGTGTGTGTGTCCACTTGCACTTTATACGTGATTATACGGACATTAGTATGTGTATACTGTATATCTATGTGTTCATATATGTGTCCACATATACATTTGAATATGTGTTTTTTTCCATGTAAATGTATATACTGCAAATACATTTAGTGTAAATATTAGACTATAAATATGAGCAAAATTGTGAAAACTAGATATATTAAAATATTGCTGACCATGATATGCCCGTTACATATTTTCCTAAATTATATAATATTTCCTGTCTACGCTTTGCCCTGCCCCGGTTCAAAGAGCAGCGGTTAGAAAATATGAGAGAATTTAAATGTTAAAACCGAGCTCCCTTCTGCCTCCTCTGAAATGCCAAGCCCGCATGAATCTCAAAGGATAATCTTCATCATCAAATCAAAAGTGAAAAAAAACTATTTACGTGGGCTTTTCCTTGTAATAACGTTGAGATGCGTAGCGCAAGGAATGTATGCATTTAGCTGTATACAAATGTGTTTGCGTATGTGTGTTTGTGTTTGTTTATGTGTGTGTGTGTGTGTGTGTGTGTGTGTGTGTGTGTGTGTGTGTGTGTTTTATATAGGTTTATATATATTCGCTCTTTCCCTCTCTTTCCCTCTTTCTCTTTCTCTCTCTCTCTATATAGACATATGTAAGAGCACTGAGAAAACACACATACACCCCCCCCCCCGACACACTCACTCACTCACTCACTCACTCACTCACTCACTCACTCACTCACTCACTCACCCACGTATATGTCGTGGCATTTATTTTAAAACCGCGCCACCAGATGTTGGGTTCACATTTGAAAACGAAACGCCTGCCATCCAAGTTATTAGAACAGACACAAGAAATGCATTCTTATCACCGTTGCCGCTGCCACTCCCTCGGGATTTTTCATGTCACGGAGTACCCTGAAAACCCTCCTACTTATTTTAGTCAAGGTTCGACGAGGATAGCTCAGTTTTGCAGTTAAGAAAGGCTTTTGGGTGGTTTCATGTTTCCTTTCCAATCATTAAAGGAAAATGTCATAGAAGATAATAAATAGACCAGATAGTCATAAATTGCTTGGTAAATATTATATCATGAGTCAGATGACAGATTCACTATAGGTGTTTGCCTTTGCCAGAAGGACCACAGGGATGGAATTGCGAGTTTGCCTTTGCCAGAAGGTCACGGGGATGGTGTTAGATATACTTAATGATTGCTGGTTATTTTGAAGAGATAAGCTCTACAAAAAAATAATAATAATGATAATAAATAAATAAAATAATAATAATAATAGTAATAATAATAATAATAATAATAAATACATATTGCCTGTAAATTAACAACTAAATAGTTTTGCCTCCTATACTAGATTATTGTTTTTTTTCACATTCATATGTTCACCCAACTGTAAACTGCTTTTACCTTCTGATTGTTTCAGTCTGCAGAGCTGATCACGTAAGACGAGTCTCCGACTTCAACACGATTTCTCGGTTCATTTCCTTCGTATTAGCTCATGATATGGGGCAGAAATGGCGGGCATGGGGGATTAATTGATTGATTATTCAGAATTATCTGCCGCGTCAACAGCTAAGGTCATTTGCGGTGAACACCTTGGTAGATTGAAATGTTAAAATATTTAAAGCAAAAATATTATTTTCTAAATGTATAAAATTATTGCATAAACATTATGCATGATTAAATTTTATTGAAAATATTATTCTCCCTAAGGAAACTTAGGGAGACTAATATATTTTGGGAGACGTATGTACTTGGAGAGACAAGTACATACGTCCTTGGTCTGAGAAGTTCACACATTTTTCCACTACATGTGCGACCTTTTATGGCTCTTGGTATTCCTCAGAGGTGTTCGACCTTTTATGGCTCTTGGCATTCCTCAGAGGTATGCCTCCATTGTGCTCTCCATTTATCGCAAAGACAACTCCTGATGCTGGGTTTCAAGCAGGTGTGTGGGAGAGGAAAACAAGCATCACAGGGCTGAGCGGCAGCTGCCTTGGCCTTCAGCTCGCTCATTCCCACTGATACAAACATGTGCTGGCACCCAACACAGAGTTATATATTTACGTGCCGACATCAGTGCAAGCCAATCTTGAACCTCCCTCACCACTGGATGTGATGAGTATAAGCTCTTCATTGCTTGCTAGGGCACTACGAGAGTCATAATATATCACAATAGAATGGTTCTTAAGGTCTCTAGTCATCTTGACTGCTGCAAGGATGGCATGTAGAAAGAAAGACTAACAAATGCAAATCTCTCTCTGACTTCTGCTCCGGATTTCTCCCCTTTCCCAATTCCGAACAGATGCAGATCGATTTCATTGGTCCAAGGGGGGGAATTAGGGAGTTCCAACAGCCAGAATCTTAGTGAGATTTAAATTAAGATCTTCCACAAGATTCCTCATTCTCCTACCATAGGATCGGCTATTCTTAAAGGGGTTGAAATCCAGTCTGGATGTAGGAGATCTCGGAATCCTTTGTAGTCTTGTATAGTTAACCAGGTTCATGTAGTCCCGGTGCAATGAAAGAGGTGGTTCTACACTCTCAGCATACAGGGATTCCACAGAGGAAGACCCGAAAGCCCCTATACAGATTCTCAGAGCTTCATTATGAACCGAGTCCAACATCTGGAGAACAGTGGGAGTTGCAGATGAATAAGCCTCACATCCATAGTTAAGTTTACTATGTATAAGTGCTGATAAAGTCGCAGAAGAAAGGTGTGAAAGAACAAAGCGCTTTTGTAGCTTTCACCTTTAATTGTATGATGTAAGCCTAGAGTAAAATATTAGACCCAAATACTTCACCTCATGGACAAAATGCAGTAGTTTGCTCCTAGATAGATACAAGGATGGAACTTTCCTCGTTTGTGGAAATGAATGGCCATGGTCTTGCTTGGAGAAAAATTGAACCCATGGTATGTTGCCCACTGCACAGTCTGGTTTACTGCAGTGTCACACAGCTTGATGATTGTGCTTTGCTTCAAGTGGTATCATTTTCTAAACCCATATTGATATGGGGTCAACACGTTTTCCTTTTCTAGCAGCCATGTCAACTTTAAGTTTACCAGTTTCTCCATCAGCTTGGAGATGCAACTGGTGAGAGAAACTGGTCTGTAATTCCCTGGTATGGATGCATCCTTGCCAGGTTTAGGGACAGGAATTATTATAGCCTCTTCCATGTGAATGGCACTGTGCCCTCCCTATAGATCCTATTGGATAGGTACAATAGGAACTTTTGGGAGCTCTCTGGTAAGTGAGATATTATTTGGTATGGATTATTGTCATTTTCTGAGGCAGTCTTTCAGCAGAGCTGCAAAGCAAAATCCACCTCCTTCTGCAAAAAATGGCAGGTGTATGGAAGTTCTGCTGCAGTTCTACTGAAGAGCGACATTGGGTGTTGTTCCTGTTCAACCCGAAGAGTGGAAAATTGGGCAGTGTAAGATGCTCTGTGGAGATCTCTGCCATTGATTTAGATAGCTCATTGGCAACATCTTATTTGTCTGTGAGGATGATGCCATCTATCTTCAGAGCAGGTGGTGACATGGATGTGCTCTTTCCAGCGATCTTACGCATCTTGTCCCATACCCATGCTAATTGAGGAGACATAATGTCTCCACGACGTCTGTCTAGCCCCCTTTAGCACTCGCCTGGCCTTGACTTGGGTCTCTTTATAATGAAGCAAGGTTACATCACTGGGGTGTCGTTTCAACTGCCTTAATGCAGCTTTTCTTGCTCTGACAGCTTGTTGGCTTTATCAGACCACCATGGTACCTAGAGGTTGATGGTACTGCCTGCTACTTTTGGGAATGAATGCTTCTGCTGCAAGGTGAATTTGTGATGTGAAGTGATTAACAGCATCTTGAACACACAGATCGTTGCAATACTGCAGTTTATCCAAAAGATTCCAGTCCATATTCAAGTCGCCAGCTCTGCACTCTATTGGCTGAAATACCATTCGCCTTCGCCAAAAGTATTGGAAAGTGGTCGCTTCCATGTAAGTCTTCCATGACCTGCCAA
>NC_061847.1:13410106-13415106 GCF_019202785.1 Penaeus chinensis | reverse complement strand
CCAGTGAAATTAATAATAAAATGAGTGTCAGAGATATAAATTTGCTTTTCCATTTTGCAGTCAACTACATACTCTGAATAACTGTATTAAGCGTCGATGTTAAATTCGAATAGCAAATAGTTTTTTTTTTTTTTTTTTTACTCATAGTATTATGTACAGGTTGCCTAAAGAGAGGACACATGTTAAGATATTGCCGTCAAAGGAGCAAATGTAAAACTTATAATAGATTACATCCTACTTCTCTCAGTGAGTATGCACTAATGCCAAAGAACAGGTGGGAGTCTGAAAATTAAGTCTATGTTAAGGATCAAGACAAAGAGGCAGTTGTTTCTAATATAATCAAAGTTAATAATGGGTGTTAACTCGGTGCTTGTTCTCGCGTGGTTGCACCATAAAAGTAAAAGCAAAAGAAAGTTTTCGTGTATACATTATTCCACCAATACCTAACTTACCTAGAGTAAGTTAGGTATTGGTGGAACAAATTTCCTTTTGGGATTAGCTGTTACGAATGGTGAACAAACTGTTACATGGTCTAAAAAAAGAGAAGTAATTCCTTGCAGGCGAGATCAAATACCAAGACCTGAAACTGCCAAAGAGTGGCCACATTTGCAAAGAATAGTTGAGAAACTAATACCTTACAATGATGATGTTAATGTAAGACTCCTGGTTGGTCTTAACTGTATTGAGGCAATTAAGCCAAAGAAAATTATTACTGGTAATGACAATGATCCCTATGTATTGTTGCTAAAGTCAGGGTTGTTGATTCGAAGGAAGTAGATGTAGTCACAGAACAATGATTACAGAAGTAATAATCAAGCAGGAGAAAAAAAAAATGTCTTCTAACAGTGTCTACAAAAGTGAGAAATTAATCCTGAGCAAGTAGGAAAGATGTTTGAGGTTGATTTTTAAATTTTAAAGAATAAAAGATAAAATGTCTATGGAAAGAATGAGAGAATTAATTCTTTGTAGTGAGCTGACGCCTCAGCTTACCACTTGCCGCTCTCGCCCTTGTGTCAGGTCACATAAGATTTCGTAACATGTCCCCCCGACTATCCCTGGCGCCTGGCTGTGACGGAAACGAACATAGATGGCGCAGAAGGCGATTCTGCAGAGGACCTGCCTGCAGGAGACGCTGACGAGCGGACACGGACACCTTGGATGAGATGCTGCTGTCCTTACTGAGGAGGAGGATGACATGATTTGTGAGACAGACTTTTGGCCCTGAAACACTTGAAACAACGCTGGAAAATACATATTTCTGAAAGCTGGCGACAGAAAACGGAGTGCAGTTGTTTGGCGCCAGAGCCTGGTTGGCTAGCCAGCGTAATTTTATTTCCTTTTATTTTCAAAATCATGTATATATTTTATGTTCCTTTTATTTATATAAGAAATGTCATGTGTTTTTATTAAAGACCTCCTCTGCAAATATGTAATGCAAATGAGCAATCTCACAATATATAAGATAGAAGCTGTAACGTCTCAAGGAGCAGACGACACTCTTAAGAATAACGAGTCTTGCTGCGCAGACTCCGTAGTTAACGAACTTGGCGCACGACCTTATTCGTATAATAGGTCGGGTCAACGACCTTGTGAGAGAGTTGCGGATACCTTGGCTCAGTGAACTACGCTCGGTCTTTCCTTCAGAAAGCCGGCGTTTTAACGAACTTTTATTCATTTTGGATTACCCTGGTTTTAACGAAGGATTAACGAAGCTGAGCAGTTACAGCGGGTTTTAAAAGGTATTGTTTTTCTGTTTTTATTGAGATTGCTCGAGGAGGTTTTATTTGTGTATTGTTTCTTTTATGGCTTAATAATGATAAGTTAATGAACTGGCGTTTGTTTTTATGTCATTACGTTTTATTTTCTTAATTTTAAGTAAATGAGAAGGCTAATTTATTTTCTTCTTTTTAAATGTCCCACTGAACTTGTGGAACATGCTTGTTTGGTGAATTCTCATTAATTTCGAATTCTCTTATTTTCTTGTATTTGTAAACCTTCGTACTCTTGCTTAACGAGAGTACATTGACGACACAACGTAACATTCAGGCTTTTCCTTCAGTCAGGTTAGATTCCGCTACCACATGATAACTCTAACCTGCTCTTAAGTACCGAACCCTCTGTATACTTTTGTGCCGAAACAGGATGCACGAGATCTTTCTCACATGCTCCTACGGCCCGTCCAGGGATAGCCTCTCCCTACATCTTCAGGTTGAAAGATGTCATTATGAGATGCTTCTATGTTTAAAGAATGTATATTTCAAGTTTCCAAATAAAGGAGATGTAATCTTATCTGAACCCAATGTCAGCGGACTTATTTACTGCCCCCTTTAGATTTTAGTGAGTTTTGTTACAGATGGCTCCGCATGTGCTCAGGAGCAAGGAATCTATCAGTTGGCCTTAGCAACCAATCCTGATTTCCCCATTCCTAATATTGACATTCATATCATTCTTATTGATATGAATACTAAATTGTTATCAAAATATTAATAACATCAAAGACCATAAAATAATAGAAGTGAATCGTTTGAAAAATGAAGGAAAAGGATAAACAGATAGGTAGGACAAATCGCTGCCTCCTTAGTGACTAAGCACTTTTAGAGACAATTGTAAAGACAATATATAAAACTTTTACAGTAGGCATTGTAGTCTTGGAACCTATGCTCATTGGGTTAAAAGTTGAGGCAAAAGAAATATTATTATCAAGATTATGTTATATGTATGAATGATGTCAGAGAAAGGTTATGCTCAACTGATTCCAAAGGAATAATTAAGTAATCATGAAGGCAGAGTTTGGTATATTCCACATCATGGTTTTTATCTCAAAAAGCCAGTAAAAATATGAGTATTTTTTGACTGCAGTGCTTGCTATCAAAATTTATGACTGACTGATAACCTTCTGAAAGGATCGGAATTAACATATAATATTACGGGAGCGTTGTGTAGACTCCGCCAAGAACCAGTAGCACTTATTTGTGACGTTGAGCAAATGCACTATCTAGTTAAGGTTAAATGTGGAAACATAGATTTACTTGGGTTCTTAAGGTGGAAAATGGTAATTATGAAGTTGAAACATTGGAGTTTAAAATGACCGTTTATCTTTCAGGAGCGACATTATTTTGTACTGTTGCAAATTTTGCATTAAAGATGCTAGCAGATCAGTCTGAAAAAATATTGTAAATCATAGGGTGACTGACAAAAGTAAGAGTTTATGCAAATCAGGAGTTTCAAAAATTGCACATATTTTCTGCTCTTACTCTAGAAGTACTATCTGACAGCATTAAAAGTCTTGATTTGACAAAAGATACACTGCCAATAGAAAGAACACGGAGTAGAATGGTATATAGAATCTGATACATTCCAATTCAGAGTGAATCTCGGCAGCAAGCCTTTAACCAGAAAAAGCATTTTGTCAACAGTAAACTCAATATTTGATCCCTTGGGACTAGGTCTCCATTGATTCTATTATGAAAGAAAATACTGCAGGGTTTCTGAAGGGGTAACATAGAATGGGATGATCCTGGTGCCTGATCATATAAAACCCTTGTGGGAAAAATGGAGATATGAATTATGTGAGCTACAGAAACTTAAGTTGCCAAGATGCTATAAACTAGAAAGCTTTGAAGAAATCAAATCAGTAGAGTAACAATATATTTCACATGTTTGCTAAGATGACTGTGGACAGTGTTCATACATTAGGTTTGTTAACGTTGATGATAAAATTCGTTGTTCCTTAGTTACTTAAATAAATGTCATGTTAAGAAACTTGATTATCAAAATATAAAGGAAATATTTGGATAGATAGTAAAACAGCCTTAGAATACATTCCAAATAATGTCAAAAGATTTTATGTTTTTGTTGCAAATGGAGCTCAGTACATTAGAGATAAAACTGATGCTATTCAGCGGAATTAGGTTCAATTAGAGTAAAATCAGATTGTGCTGCATGTGGACTTTGTGTAAAAGAATTAACAAATCATTTGATATGGTGGAATGGTCCAAAGTTTCTTTGGAATGATTCAGATGTCAAGTAAGTGCCAAAGAAAGAAGTCTCATTTCTTTATAGATTATAATATTTATCAGATTGGTTTAAAGCTGAAAGAGCCACTGTACAGTGTTGTATACAACTATAAGTATAAGAAAACCATAGTTAAGAGAAATGTAACATACTCCTGTGACAGTTTCAGACTTTGAAAAGGCAGATAAGCTAATGATTAAAGAATTCAAGAGTAAACATGCTGATGAAAAGGGGTTCTTCAAACAAAAGAGAATATCGTTTGTATAAATTAGATCCATTTATGGATATAGATGGAATCCTAAAAGGACGAGGAAGACTTAGTCAAGCATATTTTGGTGAAGCAAGTAGACATCCTGTAATTTTGCAGGTAAATTACTGATTTGTCACTATCACGAAGGGATTTACCATCATTTAAAGTATCACTTTAAATGGTTATAGGAGGGTCGCCTATGGTCGCTAAGCACATTAGAAATTGCATTGTTTGTACAGAAGCAAAAGTTAATACACCAGAACAAAAAATCTCAGATCTGCCAGAGGACAGACTTGAACAGTCTCTGTAAATTATTTTGGTTCATATTATGTGACGGTAAGACGCTGTGAGGTGAAGAAATCAAATCAGTAGAGTAACAATATATTTCACATGTTTGCTAAGATGACTGTGGACAATTGTTCATATGTTTAGTTTCAAGAACTGTTCACCTGGAAGTTGTGGAATCTATGGATACTGATTGTTTTCCCAAAGCTGATCGTCGTTTAGTTGGTAGAAGAGGGAAAGCACGTCTGCCGAGATCAGATAAAGGTACAAATGTAGAGTGAACTTGAGATTTTATTTAAGGAAATGGATCAAACAAAAATTTAATGTTGTAGGACAATACTGGTCATATGGGAGGTACAAGGGAGAGACAGATTCGTACTATAAGAAACATTTTGTCTGTGATACTTAGTCAGCATGGAACTCAGCTACATGATGATATGGTTGAAGCAGA
>NC_061847.1:13402606-13405106 GCF_019202785.1 Penaeus chinensis | reverse complement strand
TGCAGGCACTACTCCTGAGGAAACTGTGGAATACATGAGAACACCACGAGTGAAATGCAAATAATATGACTGGTCAGAAGTGGCTAAAACGGCAATTAGGTACAATGTCTCGTGTGAAGCCGTTCAAGAGATCTTTGCTGCTTATGCTAGGACAACAGGCATCCCACTGAGTCAAATCCCCTCTGACACAACAATTCACCGATACATGAAATCGGTGACAGTTAAGATGCGAGATACACATTTAGATCAGGTAAATGAGGAGAGTAAAACTCTAGTTCTTCAGTTTGATGGAAAAGATACGAAGGAAGCTGTTCTCTGCATCATTGTCTTCAGATGATTCAGTGAAGACAATGCCACTGGAAATACTAGAGTTTAAAAGCCACGCAACAGGTAATTATCGAAATCTATTTGTCTTTAATGGAGATTCTGATAAATTTATGCCTCTGTTATTTTCTTGACAAAAATAATTATCTGTATTTCGTTTCAGGGAAAGAACTTGGTGATCGACTAGCAGCACTTCCCGTCAGTCACAAAGATGTCATCGCTCTTGTCTCCGACACTACTTGCGTCAATTCAGGAACAGGAAGGAAGGGAGGCGCCTGTTTGTGGTATCAAAACATCATAAACTCAGCCCCACTGATAGTCATGTGCCGCATACACTCGCAAGAGTGTATAGCAAAAGAAACGCTAAATAGTCTGAATCTAGAAGTATTCGAAGCCCGAGATTGCGAAATGGAAGCCTCAGCAAGTGTCACATCACTTAGGAAAATATGTTTTAATATGAGAGCACTTGATGACGTCATTGATTTTTGGGTGGATTCCCCAAACAGCTATAGCTGGCCTGTAGATTTTCAACCTGTTACTGATGTTGATGATATTATGCATCATACAACTGACATTCAGAAGCAATACTGTAGATTAATATCAAAAGTTTATTTCACTAGAGAAGAAGTCGCCAGGAGATTTGTGCCAGTTGGTGTCAGGTGGCTGGGATTTTTTTGTTCCCTCCTACACATCTGCCTGACCATTGACACCATATTGACCATGCTGGAAGGAGTTTGTGATGGTGATTTGCCCAATAAATCCAAGATTGGAATAAAGAACAACACCATAAAGTGTCTGAAAGCACTGAACAAAAATCCAAGAACAATCAGAAGTATTTTTGATTTTGCAAAAGTTAATTTCATATGGCGTTCTGCTGTGAACAGCAATAGAATGACTCTTTTCAGAACTGCTATTGAAACTTCAAGGAGGTATGCCAGGATTGGCTGTGAACTTGGCTTTCCTAGCAGCTACTTCTCGTCCATCAACAGACATCTGTATAAAGCAGATGGTACACTTCCCTTGGCTGTTGATCATGATTACGTCGATGAAGTTGCAAATATCTTGAAAAGAGGAATTCGTGAAAAATGGCCATACACACCAGCCCTATTCAAAAATAAGGAGAACCACGATTTCACTGCAGAAAAACTGTGTAATCTGAGTGTGAAAGATTTCATTTCCCAACAAGTGTTTTGTGAGAGAGTGTTTTGTTCGCCCTTTTTCCGTCATCTGATCACAGATATGAAGTTTGCATACTTGGCCTATGATATGCATGAAATCGATATGTGGAAACCCAAACGTTCATTAATACCTGGCCATAATCAAAACTGTGAAAGACTGATTAGAGACATGAAAAAATGTGAAGACATAAACAGAATTGTTGTTGTAACAAAAACTAGAGAACGGCGCAGTCGGAGATATGGCAATGTAAACAAAGGAGTAGAATGAAAATTAATATTGTATGCAATATATAATGTTTCAAATAAAATAATTACTAGAATCCTTTCCTTTTATAGCCTCTTGTTAAATAGAATATTTTACTTCAAATCATTAAAGCGAAGTGAGAAGTCCGAGAGCCAAAGCATGCTCTCGGCGACCCAAACCCGATTCGGTGGGAGAGAACACAAAGTAAAGAGAAGTCAAGCCTACTAATTGAAAAATTAGTCTTATGGTAATAAAAGAACTTTATATAATATTAATTTATAATAGAAATAATTTATATGCAAAAATATTAAAGAAAAGTATAATATTGAGGTATTTTAAAAATAAAATACTTATACCGACAACAGAAAACGAGGCGTTATTTGGCGTTCGAAGCTATGTCTAAATCATAATTTTATCAAAACTTTCAATTGAAAACAGAGAATGCGAGATATTCTTTGATTTTAATAAAAAATAAATTTCCAAACTCATAGGCGCCTATTTCTTAACTTGCCCCCGGGATTCGAGCAAATTTTAGAAAATCTACAATTATTGAAACACCCTAGACTGTGCGCACACACACACATGTATATATAAATATATATGTAAATATAAATGTATACATGCCTCTATACATATATGTGTGTGTGTATATGTGCGTGTGTGTCTATATGTATGTATGTGTGTGTGTGTGTGTGTGTGTGTGTGTATATATATATATATATATATATATACACTTATATATAGATACATACAT
>NC_061847.1:13382606-13392606 GCF_019202785.1 Penaeus chinensis | reverse complement strand
GGCCACAATGGCATAAAGGAAGTTGAGTTAATTTTGAGCGTCTGCAGGTTGTCAGCGGATCAAGGCGGCCTGAGAAGCATGTAAAGAACTGTATATGCTTTTCTATGGCTTGTTCTTACTTTGATTTTACTTGTCATGCTTAATTAGTGCACCAGCAGAATAGCTGAGAACTTTAGTTTATTTTTCATGTTACATGCATTGTTATTCAAACAACATGTATTCTATAAAAGTGGTTTAAGTGTGATCACGTGTCCTGTAAATACCAACAAATATTGTCATGCTTTCCATTCTTGCCTTATATTGATTTTATTTATACTTTTGTTCCATATTGCATAATTTTGAAAAGGTTTATATGTTTCAATTAGTTTGATATTAAACTTAGGAGTGTTAGTGTTTCTATATTGATTTATCTTTGTTGAGCAAAATCTAACTTCAGGAAATGATTATGGTGCTAAGTTCTAAGTGCTAAGTGCGATTACCAGTGGTGAATTCGATCACACACCCTGGGTATCCCCTAGAGTAAGTCGACCCAGTGGAAAGTTTTATGAGAGTAACTAAGGAAAAGAATCCTCTGATAAACGGCTTCCCTTCTCTTTTGCCCCTGAGTACTGTCAAGTTGATTATATCTAAATAAATAATTGTTAGGTATAATAATCATGATAGGGAAAATTATGTTACAGGTCTTACGTAGACAAATTAACAATTAATTGTGATACATCACAAATTAACAAAATAGTCAGACAAATCCCTTTCACATCATATATTTTATGGGAAATCCGTGAATGAATCGCGAAACCACAGGGAGAGGCAACATCTATAATCCCTTGTTCTTTACCTCTCTTGAATGAGCTGAAGGGTCGGCGATACTCTTATCATCATTTGCATGATCATCAGCAGGTTCGTTGTCAGCCCCAATTTTTACGTGAAGCGGTAATGAGTTCTGTGCTCCTTTCTTCATCTGAACTATTATCACCAACAACTGTGCGTGTACTGAGAGAGAGAGAGGAATAGGAGAGAGAGAGATACTGAGAAGAAAAGGAGAGAGAGAGAAAGTGAAAAAGAGTAATATCAGTATAAAAATATATTCGAGTCTATATTCGTTTTAGATATCTAGATACTGGAGATTCATAAAAAAATATATAAAAATTGGTTATATATACCGGATGCGGGATGAAACATCGTCATCCAAGTAGCAACTGCATAACCAAGACTAGAAATATGGGAGAAAGTTGTAAGTGATTTTGAAAGTACATTGTCTGGGAAGGATAGACGAAAAACGTGTATACATCTAAAACACTAAAGAGTGGGTAGTCCTTTATTTATTAGCATTCTTGTTCTGTTATTCTGATGGCCAATGTTTTTGTACTTGGAAAGAAATCATAAGCATATTTCTCGACATCCCTAAATCAAAGCCCCACGAAGGTGACGATGGAGAAGTGCTACACAGAGTTGTCGGTGATTTCCTCTGCTAGAGAATTTGTGTCCATATCCGAAATCAAACACAAAGGTTAATTTTGAGAATAAATTATTTAATCACGAACTGTTACGAGCAAGCAACGGGCTGAGTGTGCTTTTCGCATACTGGCTTCTCGATTCAAGGTAATTATTCGCCCATTTTACTGCAAAGACTGATACTTCACAATTACTTGTTCTTCACAATTATTTGGGATCACAAGTCAACAGATGCACAAGATAAACTAGAGGTGGCCTAAGAGCTAGCTGGAAACACGGCCCCTCATCGACTAAGAGGCAGCATCAGCAGGAATCTCAGAAGGGTGGGTCAGGAATCTCAGAAGGGTGGGTCAGGAATCTCAGAAGGGTAGGTCCCGCCCATGCACAAGGCGACTCTTCGGAGTGACGTGTCTTCCGACGGCCGCAGACATCTCGAGACGATGGCCAGTGCGAAACTTGAAATGTTAAGCAGCCGTATCGACAGGCACGGACGGATATAGGCGTCACATCTCGCTAAAGCGAATCGAGAGCGAAGTTGCGCCCTACGAACCGAAATCCCCGGCCAAAAAGCCAGACGGTTGCCAGAAGTCACCGGAATGAGTAACACACAAAAATATCTGGCACCCGCATTCTAGGTACCGCCTTGGCAGTTCGGGTACGAAAACAGTTCAAACTGTACTTCACCTCAGAAAGAGGACTTGAGTCATGGCAAGGAGAGTGTCCGTAGCGTTATCCCAGAAAGTATTTTCATTATTTATAATTCAATGGTGACGTTCTCTCTCTCTCTATCTCTCGCTTTCTCTCGCTCTCTCTCTCTCTCTCTCTCTCTCTCTCTCTCTCTCTCTCTCTCTCTCTCTCTCTCTCTCTCTCTCTCTCTCTCTCTCTCTCTCTCTCACACACACACACACATACACACACACACAGACACACACACACACACACACACACACACACACACACACACACACACACACACACACACACACACACACACACACACACGCACACACACACATATACACACACAAGCACACACACACACACACACACACACACACACACACACACACACACACACACACACACACACACACACACACACACACACACACACACACACACATACATACACACACACACACACACACACACAGACACACACATACATACACATACACACACACACAGACACACACACACACGCACACACACACATACACACACAAGCACACACACACACACACACACACACACACACACACACACACACACACACACACACACACACACACACACACACACACACACAGACACACACATACATACACACACACGCACACACACACATATACACACAAGCACACACACACACACACACACACACACACACACACACACACACACACACACACATACATACACACACACACACACACACACACACACACAGACACACACATACATACACATACACGCACTCTCTTACACATACACACACTTTTTGATCACTTTCTCCATATCTCGCCTATTTTGTTCAGTCACCACAGGAAACAGACCCTGACGTTCCCTCCCAAACGACCCTGACTCATTTCTTTCCCTCTGGCTTCAAACGCTCCCCTGCTATTCCCTCTCATACCTCGGCCTTTTCCACTCGTTTTAATGCACATGTTATAGAACTTACACACTGACATATTGCATGTGCGTGTGTGTGGCGGGGGGGGGGGGGGGGGAGTCATGGATAAATAAGATATATCACCTAGTTTTCTTAGTTACACAAAATGAGAGTAAATTTACCAGTTTCACTCAACAGTCCTGCTCCCTTGGTAAGGTCAGTGGTAATATTTTTTGTTTCCTTCCTCTCTGCAAACCTTATTTCAGTTTTTAAAAGTTTTCATTTCCTTGACTGTTATTTAATCGTTTCTGATGACTGTAGAGTAATGATTGTATCATAAGTATTTTGTAATATTTTTCAACAAGTCTTCAGCATATTTACATGAAGTATATACGGTATTTGATTTGTAAAATGACATAGTTTGCAAAATAAATATAAAATTCACTAATCTCTTGTTGATATACTGAATTCCATATGGGATTTTTAAGTTTTCGAAATGCTTGGGGTTTGTTGTCAGTGCATATGATACTACGAAATAGTATCCTTATCAGTAATTAAGATGATTGTATATATATATACATTTATTTATATATGCGTGTGTGTGTGTCTATACATATATGTATTCATATATATACATATGCATATATATATATATATATATATATATATATATATATATGTATATATATACATATATCTATGTATATTTATATATATTATTCCTATTACTTATTAAAGTAAGTTCGTACTGAAATACCGACTGTTCTTTGGCTATTATTGATGTTTACATTATTGTGCTACATGTATTGTTTGTGACCACGAGTGTGTGTGTGTGTGTGTGTGTGCGTGTGCTTATGTGTGTGTGTGTGTGTGTGTGTGTGTGTGTGTGTGTGTGTGTGTGTGTGTGTGTGTGTGTGTGTGTGTGTGTGTGTGTGTGTGTGTGTGTGTGTGTGTGTGTGTGTGTGTGTGTGTGTGTGTGCATATACATATCTGTATATCGGCTCCTGATCCGCCCCTAAGCAGCTGCACTGCGGCTCCCGAGAAAGGTCTGGCCGGCGCGCCATTGTTGCCCCGAGGCGGAGCCAGACCTCTTGATTGTCTCTTTTGTCTGGACTGATGGCCTTAAGGGTCCTTTGAAACGGTGTTCGTGGAAGGGAAAAGTCCGTATCATCTAAATTATATTGAGGCGTTTTTCTTACAGTAATCTTTAGCCAAGAAAAAGCGCAAAAGAGAAGAAAACTCTATAATCATACCTAGCTGGTCTATCTCGTAGCGCTCCTCACACGTTGCATACCTACATACATAAATGGACACAAACACATTAAGTGTATGCAAAGATAAAGAGAATCATGGCCACAGAATGAATGAAATTACATATTACTTTTCGAACCCGTCAAGAGTTCCTCATCAGATGAAACAGATGATCGATATATATATATATATATATATATATATATATATATATATATATATACATATATATAAATGAATATATATATTTATGTATATATACATATATGTAAGTATGTATATGTTAATATGTATACACATTGAGTGTGCGTGTGTGTGTGTGTGTGTGTGTGTGTGTGTGTGTGTGTATATTTATGCGTGTCAGTGTGTATATATATACATATATATATATATATATATATATATATATATATATATATATATATGCGTGTGTGTGTGTGTGTGTGTGTTTAAATGTATATGCATAATATGTGTGTGCATGCCTGTTTCTGGCTGAGTATGTATGCGAGTTAGTGTGTGTGTGTGTAAAAAATAAAACGCCTGATGATACTCTTTCAGATATCTTTTGTTGCACCCCGAGCATTAACCAAATACCTTAAACAGTAATTACCTTAATTGAGAATTGATTCTCAAAATTCAGGTTGTTAGTTTATAGATTACAGACCTTCATGTTTCATGAGCTAATGCAGCCGATGTCATTAAAGAATTAACCGGACAAATTATGACAAGGAGTATATTGCGTTTGACATAAAATATGAAGATATTATAAGATGTTATTGACCCCAAAAATGGTAATTATAATCGAAGTATTTTCAACATTTCTTTTAGAAGTATAAACAGCATTGGCAAAAGCTGTTGCAGCAGTTGAGAAACAGAAATATAGTTACGAAAGTCAGAATGATCATGAAAAGGTTTGTGATACTGTCATAAATGTTTATGATAGAACCAGTAATGACAATGATATCGATGGTCGTAATTACAAGAATTCTAAGATAATAATAATGATGTAGTGGCGGTGGTAATAATAGTAGTAGTAGTAGTAATATGAACAATAATAATATCAATAATAATGATGATGACGAGGATAATACTGATACTGATAATAATGATAATAATGAATACGATAATGATACTAATACTACTACCACTAATAATAAGAATGATAATTATAATAAAGATGATAATAACAATAACAAAGATAGTAATAATAATGATAATAATAATGATGATAATAATATTAGTAAAGTATTAGTAATAACAATAATATTAATAATAATAAAAATGATAATAACAATAATAATAGCAGTAAGGATGATGAAAATAGTAATAATAATAATAATGATAATAATAATAACAATAATAATAATAATAATAATAATAATAGTAGTAGTAGTAATAATAATGATAATAATAATAGTAATAACAACAACAGTAATAATAATAATGGAAATAGTAATAAAGATAATAGTGATTATTATTATTGTTGTATCATTATTATTGCTAATATCATTATTACTATTATTATTTTCATTATTATTATAGTAAGGATGATAATGTCATTATCATCATTAATAAATAATGTAAATAATGAATTTCATAGTCGCTCTTACTGATGTTATTGTTATTATTATCTTAGCGGGAAAAGAAGAAGAGGTATTCAATCAAAAAAGGATGATTTGCAATCTTATTACATTTAGATCCCATTGATGACTGTGCAATAAATATTCTAACAATTTACATTAGTAATCTATAGACGTTGTCCTTTCACAGTTCACAACTTTATTACCTCCCCTATTTAACAGTCTACTAATTTAACCTTTAGATCCGTGTGTCTGCGCAATTTTGACAAAATAACATGCAATTGCTCATGATTAAATACTGGTTCAGCAAGAAACAAACCCACTTTATTAAATGGTTGACCTTGACTCCTGTTGATTGTCACTTCGTACGAAAGAAATATCCAAAGAAAAGGGAATGTTGTCATCACTCCTCCTCCTTCTCTCCCTCTTTCACCCTCTTTCTTCTACCTCTCGCTCTTCTCTCCTACTTCCTTTCCCTTTCCCTCTCCCTCTGCCTTTCCCTTTCCCGCTCTGCTTCCTTCCCTCTCATTCCCAAATCTTCCTTGTATCCAATGCTTCCTTCCTACTTTAAGTCCTACACCTGCTCCCTCCCACGTTCCTTCAGAGCCTCTTTAACCTACCCCCTTTCTTCTGTAAGTAACCTCCGTCTCCCCTTCCCCATCCCCCTTTTCTTATTCATGCCTCCTTCCCTCTTTCCTCTTTAAGCCCCCTTTCCCTCCCTTTCTCCCTATCCCTCTCTCTTCTTTAGATATTCTTTATTCTTTCCTTTTCTTCCCCCCTTTTACGTCCTATCTTCCTTCTTAACTTCCCCCTGGATAGTCGTGTTAATAATAAATGTGCATAAACTGACGGTCTAACTACTTCAGTGCAGTGTGTATTTGCCTTGCTCTCACAGGATCACTGAGGCGAACGTCCGAAGGAACGGACGAAACAAATTCAGAATTATAATATAGGTTGTAATAATACTAATAATAGAGAGAGCGATTGTGATAATGATAATGACAAAAACAATGACATTGACAAGGACAATAATAATGACAATTACAGTGATGATGCTGCTGCTACTGATAATAATGATAATGACAGTAAAACAATAACAATAACGAAAATGATACTAATGATGATAACAATACTAATAATGATAATGATAATAATAATGATAATAACAATTATGATAACAATAATAATATAATAATGATAATAATAACAATAATAATAATAATAACAAAAATATAAATAATATCAACAATAATAATAATGATAATAACAAATATAGTAATAATATCATAATAATAACAGTATTATAAATAATAATAATAATGTTAATGTCAATAATAATAAAGATAATAACAATAATGATGATAATAGTAATAATAATAATAATAATAATAATAATAATAATAATAATAATAATAATAATAATAATAATAATGACAAGGTAATTATAACAAAAATTATAATCATTATTATCACAATAGTCATAATCATTATAATAATGGTAATAATAACTATAACAGTCATCGGTCTTAAAGCTCGTGGGGCGACGACTTGTTGGTTGTGTACAGCGATCCTAAAATAGATTTAACCAATTTTCTTTTTCTGTAATCATATAGATATAAATCTAAGCAGTAAACAATACAAGAGAAACAAGGAATCTTATCTTCTACGAAGTTGATTCAAATCTAGGGTAAACTTTCACATTACACCCTTCCTTTGCCTACTAATTATAAATTGATAATGATCATAAAGACAGATAATAAAAACAAATGTGAGATGGGATTGAAACAGTAAACCCCTTCCCGGTATTTTCCGTTATTTACTTGGATGGATAAGTCATCAGTCCTTCCCTTCTTTCACGATTTCACACCTTCCATTCCTTCGCACAAGCTGAATTGCCCCCCTTCAATAAATTCCGTCGCTCTATCCACAGGCCAAAAAAATGAATAATAATAAACAAATATTTCCTAACAACAACGGGTAGAGGTAAGCATGCCATACTATCGCCTCATTTTCCCCCTTTCTCTACCTGACTCTCTCAGTAAGCGAAAGGAGAGCAAACACTCAAATTACTTGTCACAATCCAACTCATATGGATTCAGTATTTAAATTCACTTATTACAACCTTCGATTTCTGGATAAAAGGGAAAGGATGTGATGATAAAACTGCTTACTACTTCTGACACTGAACTGACAAATTAAGCAAACCAATCATTTATAGATAATTATTTGATTTACTCTATTAATTCTAACATAAAATGTTGCTATATTGATACGCCTTCAAAAAACTGTAAATAAACACGTTGGTGTGGGTTGACAATTCTCGTGGTCAAGACCTTATTGCAATTATAATCAATGCAGCTTTACAATGTCGAATCAATAACAATCTCGATACATATATACATATGTATATGTATAAGTATATGTGTGTGTGTGTATATATATATATATATATATATATATATATATATATATATGTGTGTGTGTGTGTGTGTGTGTGTGTGTGTGTGTATGTGTGCGTGTGTCCATTTATGTGAGTATGTATATGTCTGTGTGTATATATACACAAATGTAAACTTGTTGAAGACTGACGTCACAGTCCTTTTGTCAGATCTGTCAACAGCAGTCGCGAGATCCTCCGGAGAAAGAAAAAGATGAAATATATTTTCGAGATTTACTTTGTTTGAGAAGATTCATACCACTTTGAACACTTCTCACTCCAGCTCCCGACCAGCTTCCCCTCCCGTCTTCTCTCTCTCTCTCTCTCTCTCTCTCTCTCTCTCTCTCTCTCTCTCTCTCTCTCTCTCTCTCTCTCTCTCTCTCTCTCTCTCTCTTTGTACATTAAAGTGTTTTACTTTCTTTCTCTCATTCCTTCTTAGCAAGTATTTGACTTTTTCAAATGATCAATTGGGGTAACATAGTGTTATAACGATAAGTGTGAACAAACATTTGCTTCTTCAACACAAAAAAATCTTCACTTCTCTTGATCAAAAATCATTTGCTTATTCATCATCACTTCCTATTTAAATCTATCTTTTCCCTTTCCTTGCACTGGGACAGAAAGAACCGAAAGAACCAAGAATGAAACAAGCGCGGATTTCGTCTTGGAAATCCCCTCGCCAGGATTACAGATTCGGCAGCAGCGGGACGGCCCGAGCGCGCTGGAATGCGATCATTAACTGGGCCGGAATGTCGCCTGACTGGCACGCAAGTCAGGCGGCAAGGAAAAGTAAGCTTTAGAAGACTGTCCTTCCTTCCTTCCTTTCTCTCACTGTTTTTGTTACCATCCTTGCCGTTACTATTCATATTGTTATCGTTAACATCATTTTCGTTATCATCATTGCTATGATGATGATGATAACGATGGTCATCATCAAAATCAACATCATGAACACCACCATCACCATCACCATCATCATCATCATCATCATCATCATCATCATCATCATCATCATCATCATCATCATCATCATCATCATCATCATCATCAACATCAGCTTCATTGTCATTATCATCATCATATTGTTCATTTGCGGCCGTTATTATAGTTATCAATTATGACCATTATCTATAGTAGTACTGATAGTTGCATTAGCAGTAGCAGTTAAATCAATTTTTGTTTTAGTAGTAGCAGTTGTAAAAAAGAGCCAGAAGTATCATTCTTAGAATAATAATTTATCATTGTCATTAAAATGTCAATGATAAATCAAGTTACTGCTTCAGTTACTACTCTTCGAATTAATAACTGAAGCAGTAGCTTGATTTATAATTGTCATTATTACCATTATCATTAATATTACTTTAAAAAGAATACCATTATCTTTGATATCATTACTTTTTGTCTCCCCCAACATATATCTCGAGCTCCATTAGGCTGAACCATGCTAATCACACCACTACATAAACTTATTGCATTACATCTACCACCAAAATACCATGGATGCATTATTATTTCGGGAATACTATGTAGACTTTAACTGGTATAAAATTCCATGCTCTGAATAGCTGGGAGGCACCTGAACATGCGTGTGCATATATTCATCCCATTTCCAGTTATGTCAAGTCGTGTGGGGTAATCTCAGACGCGGCTGTTGGTGCCAGATACATG
>NC_061847.1:13362606-13365106 GCF_019202785.1 Penaeus chinensis | reverse complement strand
GGGAAAGGGGGAGGCCCTGGGGCGAAAAGGGTTCCGTCGCTTCCGCAGAGAGAATCAGCGGCGATCTCTGTGGCGGCGCGGGCGACTGCGTTTTACTTGTCTTAGGTGAGTCACTGGCCAACTGTTCTCTTAAGAAATAATTCACACCTCTCTCTTTCCCAATAACAATGATGATGCTGATAAGGAATATGATAATGATCATAGAAAAAGTAATGAAATGATAATTAATGATAATGATAACAATAATGATAGTAATAATAGTAGTTATACTACTTCTAATAACAATAATAGTAAATTTAATGATGATAATAATGATAGCAGTAACAATAGTAATAAAGAAGGTAAAATTAACTACAACAGCAGAAGACATACTCGACGACAATAATGATGGCAGGAACAAAAAAAATGTTAGAAATAATGATAGATTCCAACATTCCTCTGCTTGAAATCGGCGGACAGGCAGCCATGGCCGCGCTGAATTTCCGCCGTTCGAGTAAAGTCATTGGCTGCAAAAAATCATGCATATAAATAGCGGCTCTTTTGCAATTTCATTCATGAAACGCAATCCCCTCGGAATTTCTGCAACCTGCTGCCTAAAGAGAACATGGAGAGTGAATAAGGATGAAACTTTATATATATATGTGTGTATATATATATATATTTGTGTGTTGTGTGTGTGTGTGCGTGTGTGTGTGTGTGTGTAAGTAAATATATATATATATATATATATATATATATATATATATACATATATATATATATATATAGAGAGAGAGAGAGAGAGAGAGAGAAACCAGTCACTACGGCCCTCAACCACTACGGCCCCAGTCACTTCGGCCCTAGTCACTACGGCCTCTCTCACCGTCAACCCTAGTCACTGCGGCCCCAGGCACTAGGCCTCCCAAGATGTTAACTTAAATATAAGAACTACAGTGAGAGAGAGAAACCACGTGTCATTTCATGACCAAGGAGGGAATATAGAATCATAAGTGTATATATTACCAAAAGTGTATAGATCATATTTTGTCTATGTATATTACTAAAGAATTCATTAAGACACTTGTTTGTATATTTGTGTTGTTTGTCTCAGTCCAACTCCTGAATATTTCATCCAGGCCTCCCTTTTCTAAGGTATTATGTGTGTTTATGCAAATAATAAATATAAAAAAACACATATTGAATTGAAAATTAATATTTAAGGAAGATTTATACATATTCTAACGATTCTTAAAGTAAAATTTAAGATATTTGTACGTTTTGGTGATCTTGCGAACATTTTGTTCGCATACGTCCGAACTGCGAACTGTAAATCCATGGGGTGTATTCCCGCGCTTCAAATGTTCGCATAGCAGACGAAAAGAGTTCCTTCAGAAGGATATTGTTATAACTGGTGGCCGACACTTAGTATTCGCTACTTCTGAACAACTTGCTTTACTCAAGAATGCAAGGACGTGGTACGTGGATGCTACATTTCGTGTAGTGCGCAAGCCATTCTATCAATTATTTGGCATCCATTCATTTGTGAAAGGAATCGAAGAAATATAAAACAAGTACCTCTAGTATTTGCCCTCATGTCGGGGAAAAGAAAAAAAGATTACAAGAAAGTTTTTAAGGCTATTTTAGACATACTACAGGAGTGCAAAGTAGAGAAATCGGTTTTGGATTTTGAAGCTGCTGTATGGTCGGCTGTCAGGACATTACTCCCGATGGTAAAATTGCAAGGATGCTCGTTCCATTGGAATCAAGCCATTTGGAGAACAATCCAAGAAATAGGACTGGCTGCACCATACATGAATCATCGCCCACCTAAGGATTTCATAAGGCAGCTCATGCCACTTCCTTTCCTCCCTGAAGAACACATAAAAACAACATTTGAACAGATTGAATTACGAGTGCCTCCTGGACCACTTCAAATTCTAATGGAATATATTAAAGAAACTTGGATCAATGGATTCTGGGCGCCAAGTGACTGGACTGTATTCGGGCAGAGTATCCGGACTAACAATGACGTAGAGGGATACCACAGAAAGTTGAATGGTATGGCAGGCAGCTCTCATATTCCATTTTATGTTTTAGTGTCATTACTGTACAAAGAAGCAAAAAATGTAACTGTAGAGGTCCGTCTTGTCAAGGATTGTAAACACACACGTCGCCAGCGCCGTCAGTTTAGAACAGTCCAAGGCAAAATATTTGCCCTATGGAAACGGTATGAAGACCATGAAATAACCACCAATCACCTCTTAAAAGCATGTTCGAAGTTATGTAAAAATTAATATGATTCTCTTATATGTGTTGTACGACTAGGATTTGTACAGTTTGTATGAACCATATACATTCTGGTTATGTAGCTATTTCTGTGTTAAATATATTTTCTTTTATCAACATGTCTTACTGTAATTATTTCCTATTAATGCAAGCAGGAAAGAATACCAGTTTTCATTAAAAATACTTTCTAATGATGGCCGAAGTGACTAGGGTGGTTGGTCTGAGTCGGCCGAAG
>NC_061847.1:13355106-13357606 GCF_019202785.1 Penaeus chinensis | reverse complement strand
TACAAAAGTTCTTAGTATTTTGCGGGTTCTTTCGATCTTTGGATGCAGACTGCACAATGCTTCTGCGGGTTTACCGAGCACTTGTTCGTAGTAAACTTGACTATGGATGTGAGGCTTACTTATCTGCAACTCCCACTGTTTTCCAGATGTTGGACTCGGTTCATAATGAAGCTCTGAGAATCTGTATAGGGGCTTTCAGGTCTTCACCTGTCGAGTCCCTGTATGCCGAGAGTGGAGAACCACCTCTTTCATTGCACCGAGACTACATGAACCTGATTTACTACACGAGACTACAAAGGTTAGTTAGAGACTACATCCAGGTTAATTTTTAACCCTCTTGAGGATAGCTGATCCTATGGTAGGAGAATGAGGAATCTGGTGGAAAATCTTCATTTCATCTCACAATGGTTCTGGCTGTTAGAACTTCCCAAGTCCCCCCTTGGACTAATCAAGTCGAGCTCGATTTGGTCGGAATCGGGAAAGGGGAGAGATCCGAAGCAGAAGGTAGAGAAATATTTCTTCAATACACTTCTAAGTACCAAGGATCATATGTAATATATACAGATGGTTCGAAATCTGAAAATGGTGTGGGCTTTGCAGCAGTGAGCAGAAGGAAGACTGCATCTGGCATTTTTTCTCGATCAGCTTCGATTTTCAATGCAGAGTTACATGCCATTCTTGTAGCAGTTAAGATGACTAGAGATCTTAGAATTCATTCCGTTGTAATATTTTGTGACTCGTAGTGCCATGCAAACAATCAAGAGCTTAAACTCATTACATCCAGTGGTGAGGGAGGTTCAAGATTGGCTTGCACTGATGTCAGCATGTAAATATATAACTCTTTGTTGGGTGCCAGCACATGTTGGTATCAGTGGGAATGAGTCAGCTGATCGGAAGGCCAAGGCAGCTGCCACTCAGCCCTGTGATGGTCGTTTTCCTCTCCCACACTCTGACTTGAAACCCAGCATCAGGAGTTGTTTTCGTGATAAATGGAGGGAACAATGGAGGCATACCTCTAGAAACAAACTGCGAGAGATTAAAGATGACCTTGGCAGTTGGGTGACCAGCATCCATCCCAACCGACCATTAGAAGTTGTATTAACAAGACTTAGAATTTGGTACACACGACTGACTCATGGGCTGATGATGGCTAATAGTGAACACGCTGTGAGGAATGCCAAGAGCCATTAACGGTCGCACATGTAATGGAAAGATGTGCAACATTCTCAGACCAAAGAGGAAGGTACTTGTCTCCCCCATATACGCGGCGAGGCAGAGGTGATGAGGGTAATCTGGAACTTCCACGTCCAAGGCCAGGGCGAGAGGTCGTTTTGGACAGCAGAATGATCCCTCCTCCCCATTTGTTTGTGCGGAGGCGATGGAGGCCAGGAATATGCATGGTATCAGCCTAGATCTACAACTCCTCTGTGATGGCTACAATACCCGGTGATTCAGAAGTGATGATAGTTTGCAGCTTGTCTGTTTTGTTGTTGAAGGATGTGACGCTGGACATGAGGAACTTTGGGAAACTGTACCAGAGTCGGGGAACTTTAAAATGTCAGTAGGGTTCAGCTGGTTGAGACTTCCTTTCCTTGTTTCTTATCCAGAGACCATTGCTACACCAGGCACTATGGTATTCACTTAAAATCATGTAGACACTACACAATACTTGTACTAGCCTAGTGAATATAATATTCCAGAAAGGAGCAGAATGACAGGTGAGGCCAACAGGTGGCCTTGGCTGCCCGGGAGCGCCGATTTCCACATTCATCCAGTACAGCGTCAAGTCAGAGTATAATATAGTATAGTATAGTAAGTATATATACATAAATACATAGTATAGCATAGTATAAAGTATATATAGATATATACATATTTATATACTGTAGATGTATGTGTGTGTGTGTGTATATATATATATAAATGATTATATATTTGTATGTGTATATATATATATATATATATATATATATTTGCAGTGAGTGTAAATGTGTATACATGTGCATGTATGCATATACAGAATATGTTTGTAAAAATATAGGCAGATAAATATAGATAGATAGTTATACAGATAGATATTCACACACACACACACACATATATGTGTGTGTGTGTGTGTGTGTGTGTGTGTGTGTGTGTGTGTGTGAGAGAGAGAGATGAGAGTATGTGTATGTTCTACAGATGTATAAATGTGCAAATGTGCACATTCCTTCTAACAATTCTGGGCCATTGCAAGCTGTGGGTGTACAAGATATATCTCTTTCAACACATGGCAACTCTCAGTCACAATCACTGTATAGGGTTTCTGTCGTGGTTGCATTGCTTCTCTTCCAGAGACCTCTCTGCCACCCCGACTTTATAACAACAGTTTGACCAGTGTGTTTAAGCTACGACTGTTACGGTCGTCCCTCAGGCCTCTTTCACCCTTAGAAAAGATGACCTTTATCTAGCAGTCTTTTTTCCCAGTTTCTTCCTACTCCGACGTGATCTCCTCAGGACA
>NC_061847.1:13332606-13335106 GCF_019202785.1 Penaeus chinensis | reverse complement strand
TACAGTAGTCTGTGACTACTGTAATTGTACATGGTAATATAGGAACATGTCATACATCATACAAAAATGATACGTTGATATGCTTTTGCCACTGTGTTTACATAGCACTGTGTTTGTGTTTACGGCAGTTTTACGTAGAAAATTTAGGATATAATACGAGTATATCTTCCAATGTATCAGATGAAATGAAATATTCACATAGTTCTTTATAGCTCATGTTAGGTGGTCTGAAAGGCTGTATCACATGACATTACGAGATATAATGCTCAAGCGATCGCTTGTTTTCTTCGTTACACAGTCTACATTTAGATTCATCTACACTTCTTGCACCGTACAGTTGCCAATACATTCTGTAACCTAAACGTATTCTGGCAATAACCATGTCACATTGTCTGGTTTGACTTCGGTGCCACCCATAGGAGGGCTTGCTATCTCTATACTGATCGTAGTGCCTTATGGTACAGATTTCAGGCTTTTGAGTGTTCGTCAGATCTACTAGTTCTTCCTTATGAGAACTTTTCAATATATGTGCAACCCTAGCAAGAGGCATCCCAAGATCTATGTTCACAGTATCTTTGCTACAGGCTTCCTTCGCCAATTTGTCTACGTGGTCGTGCTTGCTTATGCCAACATGAGATAGTATCCATACAAATTGAATGTTAAAATTGCGCTCTATTGCACAAGTTACGTTACGCGTAATGCAACTCACAATTTCCTCATCGCCACCTACTTTGAAAGAATTTAGTGTCCGAAGAGCACTCTGAGAGTCACAGAAAACTACTCCAGAGCCCCGAGACATTAAGAATTCCGTTGCAAGGAGTATACCTGCCAGCTCCGTTTGTGTAGTGCTGGCCAAATTTTGCACTCTCATATTAACTTGATGTTGTAGTAAGCCATTTTTGTATACAGTACAAGCACAACCAGCTTTGTATCCAGACTGCACGGATCCGTCAACGTAACACTCGTATACATCATCGCCCATAGACTCTGTGTGTTCCTTTACCGTTGTTAATGCAATTTGTTGCAACACGCAGTTATGTACACTGTTTTTTTTGTGGTAGACATGTAAGGTGCACGATCAATTTTGAATTTTTCCATAGTGGAATGGATCGACCCTGTGGTATTTTACTAATTGGGACATTGAGCTTTGTAATGTTCATGGAGATTTTGTGTATTAGAGGGCGCGCGTGTGTGTGATTAGTCACGTCTGCTTGCGTGATTTTATGCTGCATTTGTTTTTGGAAGTCTGAAAGATACAAGGGTTCCCTCAGAGCTTTGACTCCAAATATAGTGGAAATAAATATTATTCTATCAGAAATGGATGGTAGGTTAAGTTCTGACCTCATGTTTACTATCATTGCTGTACTCGGGGCGCCGAGGATAATCCACATGGCTTCATTTTGCACTACCTCCAAGCTATTTATTTCTGATTCCTTACACTGCAACAAGTGCAGTGCATGGTAGTCTACAACTGATCTTATAAAAGCCAAGGAAGCAAGTCTAGCAAGCTTAACATTGATGCCATGTTCTCTTCCAACAAGAACTTTCAACAGTTTTAGTCTCTCCCAGAGTCTCTTTTTCAGGGAAAGGATCAGGTCTGCATCATTTATGTTCACCCCGAGATATTTATATTTATGACACATGTCAAGCTCTTGGTCACCTATGCGAAAAGTGGGTAGGGGTATGATACATGGATTGAGAGCCATTGTTTTCTCAGTGGAGATGACTAATCCACACTCATGAGCTCTAGTTGTGAGTTTGTTGAGAATTATTTGCATCCTCTCTTGTGATGATGTTTTGACACATATGTCATCAGCATAGCATATAATGGATTCACCATCCCCAAGTGGAATATCTGCCACCAGCTTGTGTATTGAACAACATAGGGCTGAGAACTCCTCCCTGTGGCGTCCCAAGTTCAAAAGATTGTGTGGCGGAACTTCTCACTCCCCTGAACAAGACACTTGCAGATCTGTTCGAAAGATACATTCTAATCCAGCTCAATTTCTCTGTTTACAATGTCAAAAGCTGACTTAAGGTCAAGAAAAACAGTGTGCTTCCCTGGATTAGAGTTTGAGTAGTACTCTGCAAAGCAATGTTGTGTGCTACGTCTCGATAGAAATCCGTACAGTTTGTGAGATAATTTACCTTGCAACCTGCACCTGAGTCTGTTCAAAATTATCCTTTCTAGAACTTTGCATACACATGAGGTTAGTGAGATTGGGCGGTATTTATCAGTGTTTGGTTTCGGTATAGGGATTATTAGACTGCACGTCCAGAGGCCAGGCAGAATACCTTGTGATAAACTTAACCTGCACAGGTGCAAACGGGGATTACCAGGTACCTGAGCTATAAGGCGGATGACACTATAGGTAATTCCATCCTCACCTGGTGCAGACATTTTCCTTTGAACAGTGCATTGTTCACTTCCCACTCAGTAATCTCAGCAAAGTCTGAAAGGTCTGTCTCAGAACATCCAATCTCAATGGCAAATTTACGA
>NC_061847.1:13320106-13322606 GCF_019202785.1 Penaeus chinensis | reverse complement strand
ATATGATTGTTTATAAGATTATTATCATTGTTTTATTATCATTATCAATATCATCATCATTTTGATTTTCATTATTATTATTATTATCGTTATTATTATTATTATCATTAGTAGTAGTAGTAATAGTAGTACTATTGTGTTGTTGTTGCTTTTGTTGCTTTTATCATTATTATCATAAATACCGTTATTACAATATTATCATAACGATTTGTCACTATTAGTTTTAGTATTATTTTTCATTACGAGTATCATTATTACCGTTAGTACATTACACATAATTATAATTATCATAATTATTGTTATTATCATTATTATTGTTATTACTATTATCATTGTTATTAGTAGTAGTAGTAGCTGTTGTTGTATTATTATTATTATTATTGGTATTATCATTATTAGTAGTAGTAGTAGTAGTAGTATCATAATCATTATCATTATTATTATTATCATTATTATCATCATTATTGTTATCATTATTATCATTATCATTATTATATCATTATTATTATCATTACTATTATGATATTTTTTATTTTTTTATTATCATTGTTGTTGTTTTTCTTGTTGTTGCTTTTGTTCTTATTATCATCATTCTTTTCATTATCATCATTATATCTATTTATTCTTCGCTTTATTAACATTACTAATTCATTACGAAGGTTATTGTTCTTATCATGATTATTGATATTGATGATTATCATCATCATTCTCATCACTGTTGTTATTATCATTATTATTGTAATAATAATATCATTATTGTTCTTATCATTATCAACATTATGATCATTTAAGATACGAATATCATTATTCTGATCATGATTATTCATATTAACAACATTTGTCATATTATGAATATCATTATCGTTCTAATCATTATTTCATCATTATCATTACCATTATCACCTTATCATTATCATCATCATCATCATTATTATTATTATTATTATTATTATCATAATTGTTATTATCATTATTAACATTATTGTCATCATTATTATCATTATTACTATTATTATTATTATCATTATTATTATTATCAGCATCATTGTTATCATCATTACAATTACTGTTGTTGCTGTTATTATTATCTTATTAGTATTACTATTACTCTTGTTCATATCATCATCATCATCATCATCATCATCATCGTCATCAGCAGCAGCAGCATCACTACTACTACTACCATCATCAGCATTATTATTATTATTATTAATATTATTATTATTATTATTATTATTATTATTATTATTATTATTATTATTATTATTGTTGTTGTTGTTGTTGTTGTTATTATTACTATTGTTATCATTATTATTATCATTATCAATATCATAATTATTTTTATAACTGTTATCATTATTACTATTATCATTATTTTTATTATTATTATCATTGTTATCATTATTATTATTATCATTATGATTACCACTGTTGTTATCATCATTAATAATGTTATTATCATTACAATAATCATTAGTAGTAGTAACTGCATAATCATCATTACTATTTCTATTTTTATTATTACTGCTGTTATTATCATTATCATTACCATTCTATTCATTGTTCCTCCTTTTCATATCATATTTCTTATTCATTATTATTGTTAAATAATGTTTATCTTTATTATTAATAGTTGTAGGAGTAGTTTTACTAGCATCATTAAGATTATTATTATTATCATTACTATTATTATAATCATTATAGGTATTACTGATATGTTTTTTTATAATTTTTATCATTATTATTATCATTGATATTATTATTACTATCTTTATTAGTAGTATCACTGTTGTTATTATTTGTATTATTTTTATCATTATTATTATCATTATCATTAGTAGTAGTAGTAGTAGTAGTATTATCATTGTTGTTTTTATTTGTTATTATTTTCATTATTATTATTATCTTTATCATCGTTATTATTAATATCGTTGACACTGACATAGCATTTTGTATATATTTTTATTATTATTATCCTTTTTATTGTTATGATAATTTACATCATTATCATTGTTATCATTATTATTATTATTATGATTACTATCATTATTATCATTATGATTACTAGCATTATTATTTATATGATTATCATTATAAGCATTATTGTTATTATTATTATTATTGTTGTTATAACTAGTAGTTGTAGCAGTAGTAGTATAATAACTGCTATTATAATTATTATTGTTATGATCATCGTTGTTATTATTAATATTAATATCATTATCATCACTGTTATTATTATCATTATTGTTATTATTATTATTATTATTATTATTATTATTATTATTATTATTATTGTCAAAATTATCTTTATCATTATTGATATCATCATCATCATTATTATTAGTATTATCATTATTATTATTACTATTATTACTATTATTATTATCATTATTATTACTATTATTATTATTACTATTATTTTGTTTTTCTACTCTTGTTATTATTACTACTACTACTGCTATTATCATTATCATTATTACTGTTACCATCATCATCA
>NC_061847.1:13300106-13312606 GCF_019202785.1 Penaeus chinensis | reverse complement strand
TTCCCTGTCAAATATGTATTGTGTTATCTATCATTCTTTCCCACTTTTCTCTGTTTAAGCAGTATCACCAACAATAACAGAGCCACCCACTACAGTGAAGCCAGTTGCAGAAACAATGGCTGTAGCAACAACTTTAAGTATGACAGCACCTATAAATGATAAACCAACAACAGGGCAATTTATAACTGTGATACCAACTGCAGGGCAACCCACAACTGCTAAGTCAACCGTAGGGCAATCTATAACTGTTAAACCTACCACAGAGCAACCTGTGATTAATAAACCAACTGTAGGGCAGCCTGTTACTGATAAGCCAACCTTTGAGCAACTTGTAACTGCTAAGCCACCTATAGGGCAACCTGTTAGTAATACGCCAGCTATAACTGATAACCCAGCTGTAGAGCAACCTGTGACTAGTAGCATAACTGTAGGGCAACCTTTAATTGTTAATCCAACCATAGGGCAATCTGTGACTGAGCAGCCAACCACAGGGCTGCCTATTACTGATAAGCCAACTATTGGACAACCAATGACTGATGAGCCATCAATAGGGCAGCCTGTCACCGATAAGCCATCTCTAAATACTCAGTCAAGTCAAGAACCAACTACGAAGCCAAATTCCCAAAATACTTCACAGCCAACCAATAGCCAAGTTCAGGGAATTATAACAACAATCTCAATTCCTCAAGGTACGATGACTGTCACTTTAAAAGTCATAAACGAGTGTTTGCAGCACGAACCACCTTGCACGCGAGTTTAAACCCACGCAAATAATTATCATTAACTATTACATTAAAAGAGAAAAACTGAGAAACTGATGTTTACTTCTTCACTTGTAAGGCACAGTGACGTTTGTCATAATAAAAGACAGTGCATACCATGTGCGTAAGTGTAAACCCATAATTATTATATCTAAAAGGGATAAAGAGGTTGCTAACTTCTTCACTTGTGACGAAAATTTATTATTCAATTAACAAAAGGCATAAATGCATAAACGACATAACTATATAATTTTTGTTTACTTATTTTTATTTTTTTTATTAATTTGTCCTTCCAGCAGTTGCTTTAAGACTTCCCAAGCCATGTATCACTGCTGTTTGCATGACAGTATACCAATTGCACTTTAGTGTTATATTTTCACTCGCATTGATCAGGTTTCAGTCATTTGTTTTAAGTTTTGTCAATTGCACAGTTTGTGTATGCAAATTATGAGGTTCTGGAGAACACCTATCAAAATCGAGTGAAAATGTAGTGTCCAGCTCAAATCAGATTTATTGCCACCTTAACAGATATTTTCTTTAGGAACTCCAGCAGTCTTCTCTTGGAGTGTGCACACTACCGTTTGGGAACTGCTGCACAGAAAAGACAATTAGAAATACATATGTTGATAGATATAATATTTACTAATTGTACACTATGTACAGTATCTTTTTCTAGATCCTCATCGTAATCCGTAGCCGTCGGTTGCCATTCATGCAATGCTAACACATAGATAAGTCAAATACCCAAACTGCAGCCCTTTAACTCAATATGCACATTTGAGCTTCAGGTAGGCATAAAAGGGGCAGAGTTCGTTTCTAATGCGGCTGCTTGAAGAATGATTATTTAAGGTTATATCTGATTAAGTTTGCCTTGTTTCGATAGACATTGAAACTAATTTTGAATATATATTTTGAAAGCTTTATTATTATTATATTATTGTATTTATTATCATTATTATTATATATATTTTACTCAGAATTGGGTCCGATTATTTTTATTTTCATGAATCTATTTACATCACCCTGTACTTATTTTTGTTTCTTCTACATTTTAATCAACATCAGCTTTAACATTAACGAGATCCGGGAGAGTGCATTTGACTAGCAAGCCTCCGTGGCATCGCCCATGATAGATGTGTTAATTACCGAATCGATGACTACGACAGCATAAGACCACCAACAGTATCTACAATTGATGAGTTGGTTACACAGCAAGCTTGAGATAATAAGACAACCTTAGGTCTAGTAGAAACCAACATTAGAGCCTGTCCTGCCCAGCCAACAGGTTTCCAACAACAAACAGGCCTTCTCCAAGTGCTCGACCGAGTCAGGAATCAATTTCAAAACCAAACCCTCCGACATTCAACATCCAACCAGCAGCCAGATTCATGAATCTATAACGACAAACTGCAAGTGCAAACCCACGATGCCAATTTTGCTCATAATGGTCGATGCTTGCTTACACCTTTATAACCTCTTTCCGTTCCTAGACCCAAGACATAATGATACCCTAGAATTCATAATTTGTACTTATCTTTTTATCTGTGTCTATATACACACACCGACACACACATACAAATATGTGTTTGTTTGTTTGTTCTTTTGTTCATTCCTTCTATCTGTATACACACACACACACACATATATATATAATACATATGTATATGTATGTATGTATGTATATGTGTGTGGGTGTGTGTACATACTTATATATATATATATATATATATAGGTATGTATACATATACATATAAATATATATACATATATGTATTTGTGTGTGTGTGTGTGTGTGTGTGTGTGTGTGTGTGTGTTTGCATATATATATGAATGGTAGAAAAACCCACAGTGCACATACATGTGTGTGTGTTTGTACCCCCTTTTTTAGATCGTCTTTCTATTGGTTTTCATTATAATATCGTACCATCAAGCACCTTTTCACTGAAGTGAATATCATCCAATTACTAATGTCTCTTTTACAATTTTACAGTACTGTTATGGCAAAGCAGCGTTATATCTTTCTTTTTCGTTTTGCTTTTTTACCTTTTTAACAGCATCAGCAACAATAACGGAGTTGCCCGCATCAGTAAAGCCAGTTCAAGAATCAATAAATTTAACAACTGCACCCACCACAATGGCGATGCCATCTTTAACTGTTAAATCAACCTTAGTTCAATATGTAACTAACAAACTAACTGCAGAGCATCCTTTGCCAGACAAGTCAACCAACGACCAACTGTTGACTGTTAAGCCAACCGCAGAACAATCTACAACTATGAAGCTTATTACAGGGCAACCTGTAACTGTTATCCCAACTACTGGGCAATCTCTGACAGAAATGCCAATATTAGGACAACCTGTAACTGATAAGGCAACCGTAGGCCAACCTACAACTGACAAGTCAACCAGCAGTGATCCAGTAACTGTTAAAATAACCATAAAGGAAAATCTGACAAATAAGCCAGCCGCAGAGCAACTTGTCACCGAAGAGTCGTCGAAGCAGGTCGTGACTGTAAACCCAACGATAATGGAAGAGTCAACCACAGGCTTACGGACAATTCCACCGAATCAAGAGTCACCTTCAATGCCAAACCCCCCGAGCGCAACAAGTGCAACACAATCAACTACAGATACGCAAGGTATGGTGGTTGCCATTATGAAAGCCACGTACGAGGGTTTGAGGCACAAGTCACCTTGCACGTGAGTTTAAACCCCCAATAACCACCCAAAATAATAAAATAAAAGATAGGTTGGTCTGTGTAAAAGTGATGCTTGTTTGTTAACTTGCAAAATACAATAACTACAACATAAATAATCAGTAAATCACTGCTGCACTTTTTACTTTTTACTTGCGTTTAATTCCACAGTAACTCTACTTACAATAAAGGACGAACAATTTAATCCTAGTGAGGCGTATAACTTGCACTTTGCATACTTGCACCCTCCTGTAGCCACACTAATTCATTCATAACAATTTCCTTGATTTTAATTTATACATATACGCATATTGATAATTATTCATATTTTGTACAGGACCATGTATAATGAACACTTCCAGAACATTTTCGTAACTCTTATTCATGTTCTATTTTGCATGTGAAACCCATTAACCATATGCCACCTTAGACGTAACTGTAGATCCACAATCATTCATTTTAAAGGTAATGAGGTTTGCAAAAGTGACAACATTTTTGCATTAACAAAAACATAAATAAATGTTTGTGGCAAATACCATCTAATATTCTTTTAATATCCTAGTTTGTTCTAAAACCACTGTACTTGAGATATTTGAAAATTTATGGAATTTGAAGCAGGCGAACAAGTGATGGAGTGCGTTTTCTCAACAAAGACATCTTGATTCTCTCTATAAAGTTGCGTAACCAATTGCTTATACGTGAGTTTCAAACCATCCAAAGTCCGACTGCACAACGTACCTGGCATTAAACGTGCATCACGAACTGCCTCATAATTTTCTACCTCATTTGTGAATAAGGATTAGTTCCATTTGCTTGTGCTTCGGCAAAAAATATAGCTCTGCTGAAATCTATATGACTCAGCATAAATGTCTCTGTTGTTTTGTGTTTGGTTTGTTTGGTTTTCTTTTCTTTTATTTTACCATACTTAGTAGATACAATCCTGCAGATGTTGATATTGATCTGCTTATAGATAATTACATTTTTAATTTACTTTGCACTTTGAAATCCAGTTGAAGTCCCTAAACTGAATGATTAGCTGATATTCTTTTCGTTTTCCTATTTATTTGTTGCAGGTGCATTCATACACTCTGTCATTGTGTTCAGTTGTAACCTTTGCAGTCTATCCCAATTTACTCCCTTCAGGGCGATATGCGTATTTAATCGAAGTATCAAAACGATGTGTAATGCGAGTGGGGTCTCCTAACAAGTATAAAACTCATATATTCTATCCACTGACATGAAGAACTTGTCCGGTGCATTGCTTTAAATGGCTTGTGGTAAGCCGTTGGCCCAACCATGCGTTCAACTTGATTTCAATAGAGGCAATCACCTCAGCGATTTGACAGACCGTAACAGATCAGTAATTTAAATATTCGTTTGTTCCATGCAGTGTAACAGCAAAGAACCGCATGTCGGGTTAACCATATATATCAACTGAATCTTGTGACGGCCATGCTTTTTCTTTCAGGTTATGTATGTGAACTCTTAAACTAGTTGGCTCTAGTGTTTAAAGTGCTTATTAAAAATCAATTTAAATCACACATTAAAGTTTAAATGTCATTCACAGTATAAACTGGTTAGGAAAATATATGTATTCTTTTTAAACCCATATATAATTTTGCACTATATTCACCACAATAAGATTTCACCACAGACATACACCATTTTACACCTACTTATAATTGCACAGACACCATCGCCGACACCCACCTTACAGGAGAAAATGTTGTCGTCAAAGGCATCCGCTTCAAAACCCAATTCTTCATCTTAATCTCCAACAGGGCCGACATCGACAACAGAGCCACCGACGTCTGTGCAGTCTACAGTCTCAAAGGGAACGTCAGCACAGCTTTCAACGCCGAAACAAACACTTACACAACCACCTGCATCAACACAGACAAATTCAGAACCTCCAGTCTCGACACAGACATCCGTGCAGCCTCTAACACCGACAAAGGTATCAGTTCAACCTTCACAAACATCAAAATCACCACAGCCATCAACGCAGTCTGCAACTTCGACAAAAACACCAACGCAAATCACGACGTCGACACAGACATCGACACTAACTACGACGTCGACACAGACATCGACACTAACTACGACGTCGACACAGACATCGACACTAACTACGACGTCGACACAGACATCGACACTAACTACGACGTCGACACAGACATCGACACTAACTACGACGTCGCCACAGACATCGACGCAACCTGTAACGTCATCCCAGACATCACCGCAGACTTCTACGCAACGAGAAACCTCAACCAGCACCACTGCAATTGCATTCCAAACAAGAATTTTCTGCGGTATTGTATGATTTGTTTTCTTTTTTTTTACATTTGGAAGTTTATTATCTGATCATTATTGTTATTATTATTAATGTGATGGTAATGATGGCAGTGCTCCCTTTGGCCCCGGCAGATAAAATCGTTTTGTTTGCCGATAGCTAAAACTTAAATCAAGTCCGCAAATTCTAAATATTGGTAATATGTGATATGAAATATGCACATGTATAATCCTCAGAGTATAAATTTATGGTGCCCTCAAGGAAAGAAAAAGATTAAACGGCCCAATGACAAAAATTACTATGAATTACATGTTTATATCATCATGATTCAAATCTAAAAGCAAAATATTTAGAATAAACATATATATCTCCGAACATTTTCTTTTTCACACTTACATGTATGCGTCCACAACATAACACCCTCAAATCACACAGTGGATGCCCACTCACACGAGCACTCTACCACGACGCTCCTCCCGCTGCCCGCAGAGACGTGTGGGTCGGGCCCTTCCGCCTCGGGTGCGAGGGTCGTGGGGGGGCAGGACGTCGCGATCGGGGAATACCCCTGGATGGCGCTCGTTTACGTGAGTCGCAGCAGCGGGAAAGTTTCGATCTGTGGCGCCTCCCTCATCAAGTCTCGGTGGCTCTTGTCTGCGGCTCACTGCTTCTATAACGTTGGGTAAGCTTGTATGTCTTAATTAGACCCCTACATTTGGGTTGATGAATATTTAACCTCTATAATAAATGTTACATCCAGCCTCCCTGCACATCGCTTTCTACCACACAGTTTGCAGGCTCGTGCATGGTCCCGCGGCACACATGGGACAAGTTCATGTTCTTTTATCTATTGAGAAGATCCGTGTATGCTTCCCCCTATTATCTCTCTCTCTCTCTCTCTCTCTCTCTCTCTCTCTCTCTCTCTCTCTCTCTCTCTCTCTCTCTCTCTCTCTCTCTCTCTCTCTCTCTCTCTTTCTCTCTCTCTCTTATTTATTTATTTGATCCCTTGCTCTCGCCAACTCGCAAGGAAATACGAACATATTCATACATATACATGCATGAGGTTCTTGTTTAGCTGGCCTCACTTCTTGCTTCATCCCTTGGCGACGCACACCAAGCGAAATGGCGTGTCAAGGTTTTTGTTTTCATTCAGCCATCTGCTCACTATGCTCCTCAAGTACCCCAAGCCCCTTGCAGCAACCTCACTGACATCACCCCCACAAAATTTGTACCTCGGGACCAACATCCTTATACCCAGGGAAAGATGCCCACCTGCCTTCACGTTTGTTACATCCACGCCCTTCTGTGCTTTTGTTTTCCGTCATTTTTTATGTGCAATAATGAACAGTGAAAAGTGATACAGGCATTTGATAGCTTTTAAAACGAAAAGCGCATGTCCCATCCAACAGGTACAACTTGGTGGCGGTATTCCTTGGCGACCACGATATCACGAGTAACACGGAAGTGCCCACTACCGTCGGATCCGTCAAGAGCATTGTCTTACACCCGCAGTATGACCCTGAAACGGTACTCAGAAACCTGATAACTAATCGCCATCGTTCCTTGAATCATGCATATTTCAGTTGTAACGTAACTGATAACAAATACCGGGAATGAAGCCGTGTGTCGTATTCCATTGAAACATAAATAAACGATTTGTTGATTCTATAATGGTCCAGTTACAAATAACGCTCTGCTATTGATTCGATTGTTGTATTCGTGTTTTTGTTTCACGAATTGTAGCATTTAGAATAGGTAATAACCCGTTGCTAAGATTTTAGAATGTTCTTTAGTTTAAAAGGGCGGACAATCTCGGTCCCTGATTTCCGTGACTCGCCAGTTCGACAACGACGTGGCGCTGATCGAGCTCCAGGCGGACGTCGCGTTCACGCCGCTCATCGCGCCCGTGTGCCTGGCGGCGCCCGAAGACGTGGAGGATGCGACGAAGGCCGTCGTCACTGGCTGGGGCGACACGTCCTTCGGTGAGGCTACGAGCGAGCTCTGACGAATATTATCATCGCTGTTACTGTTGACATTGCCTTTATTATTGCTAGATTTATTTAAATCATTCTTCCATAAGCTTCAATTATTAGCATTATCATTCTTATTAGCATTATTAATATCATGAATGTCATAATTTTTTCTTCGTCATTATTATTGGTGACAATATCATTCTTACTATTGATATTATTATTGTTGCCGTTACTTTTTTTCTGGTTTTGTAGTTGTAACAGTCCGCAACAACCCCAGCAGTAACCCTTTACATTATTATCAGCATTCTTATGGTTCTTATCACAAAGCCCCCACCCCCCCCACCCCACCCCTCCCCACCCCCCAGGAGGCGACCTCTCCCCGGTGCTGCAGGAGGTGGAGCTCGACCTCATTTCCAACGCCGAGTGTCGGGACTTCTTCCAGCAGACGACTCTCACCATCACCGACAACATGATGTGCGCCTACACGGAGGGCAAGGACGCATGTCAGGTAGCTGAGGATTCAGGCTATTCTACTTCATTTACTCATTATTATTGCCATTCTTATGGATACTACAACACTTGCTCATAATACACCTCATTTTCTTAGTATCCCTACTACTGCTAGCATCACAACTAGAGCTGTCATTACTAAATGAGACTTACCCTTATTCCCAACGCCCTCGCCACCACCACCAAACCCCTCGCATTACATCCCTGATAAATGATAAAATCCTACACAAAATCCCGCCTCTGCTGAGCGGCTGACGGACCCCCCGACGTTCCCCCAGGGCGACAGCGGCGGGCCCCTGGTGAGGCAGCTCGCCGACGGCCGCTGGGTCCAGCTGGGCGTCGTCAGCTTCGGCGTCGAGTGTGCCAAGGTCGGCAGCCCCGGCATCTTCACGCGCGCGAGCCTCTACGTCGACTGGATCATCAACGTCACGGCGTCGGACAGCTGTTAGGACGCATGGTGTGGGTCGATTGCTAATGCATGTATATGTATATATATATGAATACATACATACATACATATATATATGTGTGTGTGTGTGTGTGTGTGTGTGTGTGTGTGTGTGTGTGTGTGTGTGTGTGTGTCTGTGTGTGTGTATGTATATGTATATATACATATATAAATATTAATATACATATATATGTATATATACATATATAAATATTAATATACATATATATGTATATATACATATATAAATATTAATATACATATATATGTATACATACCTATTATATGCATGTATGACATAATGAAGGATGCTGTACTTGAAGTAGGCGGTAAGAACCTCAAACGAAGTTCCAGTAAGCTCTCGATAGAAACTAAAGAACTTATGCAAAAACGTAGGTCCTCTTCTGCACCGCCAACCCAAATGTTAACGGTAAATAAAATTCTTAGCAGTTAATGTTTTTCTGCCAGTTCTGTCCAAGTGTGACGTCATTGTTATGACTCCTCCTCCCATCGTCTGTAATGCGCATGTGCAGAGCATATTCAAATCAGAAAATGTCCGTTAGGGATTATATTTTTAATTAATGCCTAATAGGCATTAGAAAGAATTCATACACTTTAATAAAATCATTATATATAAAGACATTGCGGAGAAAGAATACGTACATGATAGATAACTCTGAAAACAATTACTACTTTGGTACTTTTCACTCGGTAAATGAATTCCGCTTGACTTCATATTCACACATAACTTCCGGTGTTTTTAGATTAAACGTAAGTAATGGTTATAAAGGAGCATTATAGATTTTCATGTGAAAAAAGTTAATCCAAATATTTAGATGACTGAATAGCATTTATTCAGAAAAAGTCTTTATAGACGGATATTTTCTCGAATAATTATAAACGGACATGGCTAAAAAATGTTCTTTCCATGGAAAGAATACAACTGTATGGAAGCACAAGATACGCGATTATTATTGTATCACGATCAGTAAAGATATGAGAAACTTATTGGTTAGAATGAATGTCTTTGATACAGTTAATAAAGATAACGTAAATTGATTAGAGATTGGGCTTTTTCTTTACACTGATTCCTGTTTAACACTGAAAATAACAAAAGAAAAAATGGCAATGGGCAGGTCATATACATCGAAGACAGGACAACATCATGGACAAAGAACGTAACAGATTGGGTTATAGATAACATAAAGTGGCCAAGGACCAGACCTATGACAAGATGGCGCGACGAAATAACAAAATTTGGGGGCCAAGACTAGAAGCAAAAAACGTAAGAGAGACAAAGTTGGAAAGACTGGGAGAGGCCTACGTCCTGCAGTGGATTGACTCAGGCTGATGATGATGATGATGATATATATATATGCACATATACATATATATTGTGTATGTGTGTGTATATAAACATATATATATACATATATGCATATAAATAGATCTGTAAATATATATATGTGTGTGTGTGTGTGTGTGTGTGTGTGTGTGTGTGTGTGTGTGTGTGTGAGCGTGTGCGTGTGTGTGTGTGAATATGTGTGTACTGTACATATATATTTATATACATACATATATATGTATGTATGCATGTATGTGAATATACATATATATATATATATACATGTATATTATTCACATTCCATATATACATACATACACATACATACTCACATACACGCACACACACACACGCACACACATATTTATACATATTTATATTTATACTTGTATGTATGTGTATATATATATATATATATATACACATACATGTATTTTATATGAATTTATATATGTATAAATACACATATACATACACACTATATATATATTTATATATATAATGTATATACATTACAAAAACAGTAACGTGTACACAAAAAGGAAAAGGAAAACAGCCGTATTAAGAAATGTATATGAATCATAACTTTTTGATCTCTTCACGAGTTCCTCTCCAGACGATTGATAAACCGAAATGGTTTCGGTTTATTATTCGTCTGAAGAGGAACTCGTGAAGAGTTCGAAACGTTACGATTCATATCAATTTCTTAGTGTGGCCGTTTTCCTTTTCAATGTATATATATACACATGTATATGTATATATATGTATCTGTACTATGTATGTATATATATGTATATTCTATATACATTTTATATACATAAATACATATATATTGTATATATGTTAAATATATATATACATATACTGTGTATATATATGTATATATATACTGTATATACATCGCTATATGTCTATATATATATATACTGAATATATGTATATATGTAACTATAAACATATGTGTATATATAAGTATATATATAAATATATATCTATATGCATATATATATATATATATATATAAATATATATATATAGATATGTATATGCATACACACATAGTAAATATACAAATATATGTACAGTTGCGGAATTATATTTCAGTACACATATGCTAGGTCCCACTTTTGTACATCTGGCAACACCTCGATGTAACCATAACGTAAATATCATTTTTATGAATGAGGCGAAAACCCTCGGTTGTAAGAAAGGGCGTGATTGGTAGAACATAAATAGCCAGGAAGTGTATCGATATCTCTTTTTAGAAACGAAATAAGCTATTTGATTTTTTTTTTTTTTTTCTTTTTAATAACTGATTGCAAAATGTGTAGTATTGATTATCGTCTTTTTATAGAATATTTTTTCAAATGTGACTTCTTTGAAATGTTCATCGAAATGGCAACACCTGTGGAGGTAAGGCGGCATTCCGCCTTTATTTGAACAGAACAATGATATTTGCATATTGAATATAGAAAACGCCTCATACCTCTATGAGTGGCAGCTAAATCAAATAGAAATCTGCAAATTCCCTGAGAAGTTAGCAAATGTTCGAAGCAACACCATCTAGTAGCAGCTGATCGAACTAATGAAGTGAGACTTTTCTTTTCACCGAAACGAAACCCTTTCAATAAACAGGAAACACTACGTTATATTCTCCAGTATAGAACATCATATGAACGCAAAACCGCAGTATGAGAATGGAGAATATATTAACCTTCATTATAAAGTTTATATATTCTGTTATGTTTACGAAAGCATATTTTTTGATATATGAAATGCATTAGATATCGTTGGCTTTAAAGAGTAATTTTTCATACACGATTTCTTGGAATTATTTGATTACTGAAATGGAAATACCTATGGAAGTGGGCCGGCGTTTTAGCTCCATAAATGATTATAGCTGCACATTATTTACACTTATAAACGCAGCTTTCTATAAACAGCTACATATAGCAGCTGGAAGAAATAGAATATGCAAATTCGGCGAGAGCTTTGCAACTACTCGTTACTTAACTATCTAGAAGCAGCTAGTTGAACAAATAAAGTGAGTTTATAATCTTTTCGTCAGATCCAAACACTGATTCAGAAGAAAAAATGTTACGTTATAACCTTCATTATAGAAGTGTACCGAAAATCACAGGAATACAGTGAATTTATAAGGGTTTTATCATTGTGAGCATGAATGCGTGTTGAGAAATTAGAGACGCTGACCCTTTTTAATGCGCCTGTACGCCATTTTCGTTATTTGAGTACTAGTATGCGTAGTGATTTAGAATTATAGTTTTGCATTTCAGACTTTTTGAACCACGTTCAGTGAAACATAACATGTATTTCTTTATTGAAATATTTTCTTGCTTTGTATGAATTGACTTATTGGTAGAACTATTTATTTAAAGATATTTAGTTGTCTTTTTACTTTTAAAGAAAAACAGTAATATGTAGAAAAGAAGGAAAATATTTGGGAAAATCATACT
>NC_061847.1:13272606-13280106 GCF_019202785.1 Penaeus chinensis | reverse complement strand
TTGAAATTTGAGCCTTTGAAATGTGTGTAAAAAAGAAAAATATGTAGACGCTTTGGCGGAAAATATTACATAAGGGACATTGCAATTCAAAATCTATGCACTAGATGACACCAAACCGAGGTTGTGGCTTATGTCCAAGCGGCACAGTCCGATCTTGTGTGAGTGCGTGTGTGCATGATTGTATAAATGTATTTGGCTGTCAATATGTGCGTGCGCGCACATATGCATACATGTGTGTGTGTGTGTGTGTTTGTGTGTGTGTGTGTGTGTGTTTGTGTGTTTGTGTGTGTGTGTGTGTGTGTGTGTGTGTGTGTGTGTGTGTGTGTGTGTGTGTGTGTTTATGTGTGTGCGTTTATGTGTGTGTGTGTTTATGTGTGTGTGTGTGTGTCTATGTGTGTGTGTGTGTGTGTGTGTGTGAGTGTGTGTGCGTAAATATATAAATTAATCTCCTTATTTGTATATTATTTTTTTATTTATTCCATATTTTTTCCTATTTGTATATTATTTTTTTATTTATTCCATATTTTTTCCTATTTGAATATTTATTTATTTATCTATTTATTCATTTATCTATGTTTGTATTCCTTTATTCACTTACATATTCCCCTATTAATTCATTCATTTATTTTCTTTACTCATATTTATGCCTCTGTCTCTCTCTCCACCCTCCACTCTTCAGCTCAAGTACCGGAAGACAGCACGGAAAATAAATTACAAAAAAATCCCTTTTCGTACGCGGAAGTAAGACCGAATCAAACACACACCGCAATAGCGAAAAGGTCCCTGTTCTCCCGTCGAGGAACACATGGCCAGGGAAGCTTTTATAACTGTCTACGCTTATCGTGGAGGGATTTGTCTCCGGGAGGACCGAGGGGCTCACTCTTTCGCGCTCTCGCCCTCGTGTGGTGGGGCGGTTGCCGGCGTTAATTCGGGCTTTCCGTTACTGTGATTGTTGTGGGTGTTTCTCGTAATTGCTTGTTGTCATTATTTCTGTTTTTGTTGATGATGATGATGTTGTTTTTGTTACGGTTATTAACTCTCATTATTATTGTTGTTGTTGCTGGTATTACCATTATTATGAACATTATTATTATGACTATTATAATTTTTGGTATCGCTACTACTCTTATATATATTATTGTCATTTTTTCCTCCATGGTTATCATTACCATTCTTCTTCTCTGCCTTTCATTTTTTTACCAGTTATACCAAGTAACTCCTAGAAGTTACTCCTAAATTACATAAAATCATTGCAGAGAGAGAAAATTAGAGAGAGGGGGGAGGTAAGAAGGGAGAAAGGAGGTAAAGGGGTAGGGAGAGGAAATAAAAGAGAAGAGGAGAGAGTAAGATAGAGGGGGGGGGTAGAAGACAGAGAGAAAGAGAGACAATGAGAATCGAGGAGAAGAGACAAGAAGAAAGGTATAGCGGAAGAGAGAGAAGAAAGGGAAAGGAAAGGGCAGAGAAGTGAAGAGAAGGGAGAGAGAGAAAAGAAGAAAGGGGGAGCAAGAGAGAGAGAAAGATAAAGCAAAAGAGGAAGAGAGAGAGAGAGGGTGGGGAGGGGTAGATAGAGAAAGAGAGAAAGAAATAAAAAAAAACAAATGAAGGAAAAATTAGGAGATGGAGGAAATTAAAGGAAAAAACAAAATAGGAAAACAGGAAAAGGGAGAAAGAGAAAGTAAAATTAGTAGGAAGGGAGAAACGAAAGTGAATCATTCCTGGAAAAAAAATCTGATCACTTGTTCCTCTTTGAATAAAAAAAGAAAAGAAAACGCTAAATCTTTAAGCTTTGCTACTTCCTTCAAGGCATAGATAATATCTTTCAAGAGAAGAGGAATGTAGGTTGATCAGAGAAGCGAAGGAAGACGCCTGAAAGGAAAGGAAGAGAAAGAGATTTCGAAGAATAAACACTAAACAGGAAATCGCCGGACGATGACGTCAGGAAAGTTGAACATTTTATTCTGTGTCCGCCTTCCGCCCGGAAAAGAAATGAGTCAAAGTAAAAAAATTAATACAATACATACACATATACATACGTGTGTGTTTGAGTGTGTAAATGTATATGTGTGTGTATGTATATATATATATATATATATATATATATACATATATATATATGTGTGTGTGTGTGTGTGGGTGTGCCTGCGTGTCTGCGTGTCTGCGGCAAATTTAACTGTCTAAACAAAGGGAACAGCAAAATTAAGCGTACTTGCCACTGTATATGTTAAATTGAATTTACAGTACCTACCTCTCTGCAAGTAAATAAAATCAACTCTGAACTTTCTTTTCTTTACAAGTCCTTAAGACTACCAGCCGTCTCGACGCGTGCAAGAAGTGCTATCCAGATGGCTAACAGGTAGTTATTTTTTGTCTTTATTTATTCACTGTAAAGTTGTAGCATTTTCTCTTGAAAATGAAAGTATGGAGAGTAGTGAAAGTGCGTAAATATGTAATGTTACCTGTGAGATATATTCTATATAATACTGCAAACAGATTATAAAGCGAAAGTTACATACTTACAGACATTAAATAGGTATCAACATTTGTAATACAGAAATTAATTGGAATAGGTATATCGGTATACTTACGTCTGCGAGTTGATGGTGTCACTATGACAATTTATGAAGCAGAAAATACGGCTGTCAAAGCTATGCAATTCATACTGCTATATTCCTGAAGTGACAGTAGTAGTAGTAGTAGTAGTAATAGCTGTTATAGCAGTAGTAGAAGTAGTACTAGTAGTATTTGTCATAGTAGCAATAGCAGTAGTAGTAGAAATAACAATAATAGTACTTGTAGTAGTAGTAGTAGTAACACTAATATTAGTAGTATGAGTAATACTAGCACTAGTACTAGTAGTAATATTGGCCATTGTAGTAGTATGCGTAATAGTACTAGTAGTAATAGTGGTAGTAGTAAGAGTAGTAGTAGTAGTAGTAGTAGTGGTGGTGGTGGTGGTAATAGTACTAATAACAGTATCAGTAGTAGTGGTAGTAGTAATGCCAGAAAAAGCTGGAGTAGTTGTTGCCGTACAGTAACTGCGGTAAATATAATAGTATCGTTAACAGTAGCATCGACAGTAGTATCGCAGTCATAGCAGAATCAGCTACAGCAAGATCACCAGTAGATTAAATGTAAGTGGCTGTAGAAGTATTTGTCAGGTCAGTAATGGTAGTGTTAACAGAAGTAACAGGGGTTGCTGTTATGCAATTATAGCAATGATAACTGTTTCGATGATGAAAACAGTCTCAGTAACTTTATAGTTACATTTTATATTTAAAAAGATATATCGCCGGCAGTGGTGTGTTGGTATATTCAGGGAGCTTGCTTGTGGTAAGAATATGAGAGAGAGAGAGAGAGAGAGAGAGAGAGAGAGAGAAAAAAAAAGAGAGAGAGAGAGAGAGAGAGAGAGAGAGAGAGAGAGAGAGAGAGAGAGAGAGAAAGAGAGAGAGAGAGAGAGAGAGAGAGAGAGAGAGAGAGAGAGAGAGACAGAGAGAGAGAGAGAGAGAGCGAGACAACCGTACGTAGGGTGTCTCTACGCCACAGTGAGTCACTGCTACTTTCTAGCCCTGTGTAAGCGTCTCATAGAGGGCTGTGGCTAACCGCACACCGACGGACTTTTGCTTGTTCAGAAACCTTAGTCACTGACGGAAAGATTGATGTGGATTTTGCGCGAAGAAAAATATAAGAGCGCAAAATCATTGTTTTGCCAATAAAGTTTCCATTAGATTATGCATTATTCACTGCTTGCAATGTGAAACAATACCATAACATCATAACTAGTTACGTTGACACCTAAAAGTCCTTTTACAGTATATAGTTGAGGGAAGGGAGATTCAATCATAGAGAGAGAAAAGAGCAGATTCAATATCTGTTGGATTCTTATCATGTACCTGGAAATTGTAATTCTTTCCTAAAGATAATGACACGTGTTGCATTTTCCTGTCTAATTTCTCCCTTCTGCATTTTTTTTTTTTTTTTTTCTTGTAAGTCAGTTGGTTTTATTTATTCCGTATTTTATGTAGGCATTAATGGCTTAAGATAATGTAATGATTATTTATGATTTGCACTGCCTCCAAGAATGCGTTTCGAATCCCTACGACAAAACGAGACAGCGAGCTCGACCGCTGCCGCTGACGCTCGAGCTCCACGGATGGTCAAAACGCCGCAAAAAGCGCTAGATTTGAAATTCATTGCTACCAAGCGAACCAATGCCATCTTTTCCAGTAACAACTAGGATATCACGCGACACTCTAAGGCCGGTTTTTACGCCAAGGTGGCACGTCGCACGTGGCATGCCACGTGGCACGCGACGTGGCATGCCGAAATATATGAAACCTTTCACACAGAAGTGGTGTGGCGCAGAGCATTTGCGACCTATGTTCCATCCCAAGACTCGGACAGTGTTGTCAGATATTAATTGAGCTTTTACATCTAAAATTATTATTAGCCAAATTAATTTTAAAATGTTAAAATCATGTAACGTATGCTCTAAAAAAGAAAACATTTGGATGTATAGCATACATGAGTAGTTTGAAGTGTCAAGAAAGATTCCTCCAAACTTATTTGAGGGCTTCACTTGCCCACTGAGCGAAGCTTTGGCCGAGAGGGTAACCACGTGAAATCTTGCTGGAGGAAACAGTGTGGTGGGTGCCTTCTTTCATGCACAACTATGCCTCTTCCATACAGTTAATCTATCAACTTAATATCTGTACAAACCGTGGGGAAATACAAATGTTTGTATGATACAGTATCACCTCGGTACAATAAAAATGTTCTCAGAGGTAAAATTATCAAAATGTTTTTCCTTACATGTATTTTCAGAGTATTGGAACAAATTTGCCTGATATTCTGCCACAGTCATCCACTTTATTCCTCCAAATGACAGATTATTGTCAGAAGATTGATTAGGACATCATCAGCCTCCAATGATGCCATCTTGTGAACCTAGTGACACTTATCATGAGTAACCTCGGTCTGAAATCACCTTGCTTTGCCTCTTGCCACTGGTCACTTGCCATGTGCGGTGTTACCTGGCTGTGAAAGCGGCCTAACATGTCTTGTGATCAGAGGCAAGACACACTGCAAAGTTCCACCCCATCCTGTGACATTATGGGAATTGCCGCAACCGTCGAAAAAGAAAACAGGAGGATTGCTGACACTTTCGGCACATAACGACAAGAGCGGCCTCAATTGGCCCCTTTGAACAGGAATACTTCATTGAAATTGTAAAAGAGCACATAGAGCTCATAAACGATAAGTCTTCAGGCCTTGGTAAAATTGACTAGATAATACAAATATAGTTTTCTCCAAGACAGGCTGTCATATGTGTAAAGTTAAAATACATCTAAAAAATTCTGTAATGCTCAGCCACATCCATAGCTATATGCTGTTTTAAGTAATGTGTATTTTGGGTACTGTCGGTTCAGAGAGCAAAGAACCATATTCAATGCTATAAGCAGCAGCTATAAAATGAGAGAGGTTCACCACCACAGCCTCTTTAAAACAAAACAGTGGTGCAGCTTTTCGAGGGCGAGTTGGAGCCACTGGAGAAGCTATGTGAATTTATTTATAGGCACCCCTGTCCCTCCACACACAAGGCTCTCCATTACTTTGAGATTGTCACTTGATAGTCAATGACAAGTTGGGTTGCACAATACATCTGATATCATGACTTATTTTTTTTTTTTTTTTTTTTTTTTGTGAATAATATATTCGTCTAAAATGAGTTTATTGCAATATTGTGTGCATATATATATTTTATGTTTACATGTATGTAGAGGGGGGAGAGAAAAAGCGTTCGTTCGGTAACAGCCACCCTTGGCCAACTCCAATTGGCAGTCTATCAACGGCTTGACAACTACCCCAAGAGGGCAATACCCACAACATATCGGAAACGGGATTCATGTCTGACAAGGAGGCAGCAACAGGAGGACCTATGCCATCTTTTGCAGTGGCAATCAAGGTTGCATGACATCTAAAACCTGTCTCGTGACCAGACACAAGACACGCCGCAAAGCTCTGCCCACACCTGCGACGAAATGAAAATGGCCGTGTTTACTGTACTGTTTTTGGTGAAGTTTTTTTTTTTTCCAAAATAGTGGTATACAGTATTTTGAAATATAATGTCCTAGATGTTTTTTGATATGGTGAGTTGTGCTGTGTTATAGATACTTAATATAAGTATGAATATGCATGCCAATAATCGAAATAGGAGAAATGCATCTGGCAACTCGATAAAAGTTTATTGCCTACCATCGTAACCGTCAGAAAAGACAGCTCTACTTTTGAGAAAGAAAGCGAAGGTTTACATCTTATCAAAAATACAGTGAACTAAATAGATAATATTTATTATGGATGCTTTCTTCCTTAATTAACGAAAAATACCTTCTTGGAGTGAAAATACTTAAATCATTAAAAATCTATCAATAAATGTCTTATAAATAACAATAAATATTATGCTAAAATTAAAAGCATAAATATTATACTCCAAATGTATAAAATTATGGCATGAGTATTATGCATAATTCAATTTTATTTAAAATATTCGTCTCCCATAGGAAACTAAGAAGACCGTCTATGCCTTCTAAGCCCCATTACATTTTTCAATGTCTATGGGGGAGACAAGTACATGTGTCTTTGGTCTGCAAATGTTGCACGTCTTTCCACTACATGTGCGACCGGTAATGGCTCTTGGCATCCCTCACAGCGTGTTTTACTCCTAGCCATCATCGGTGCATGAGTCAGTCTTGTGTACCCAATTCTTGGTCTTGTTGATATAACTCCTACTTATCGGTTGGGGTGGATGCTGGTCACCTAACTGCCAAGGTCATCTCTAATCTCTCGGAGTTTGTTTCTAGACGTTTGCCTCCATTGTTCCCTCAATTTATCGCAAAGACAACTCCTGATACTGGGTTTCAAGTCGGTGTGTGGGAGAGGAAAACTGGCATCACAGGGCTCAGCGGCAGCTGCCTTGGCCTTCCGATCAGCTTATTTATTCCCACTGATACCAACATACGCTGGCACCCAACACAGAGTTATCCTCCCTCACCACTGGAAGTATTCCAGCCACAGAATCCACCTTGGAAAGACACTCCTCTCTTCTCTCCCTGTGGTGAATTAGCCTTACATGGCTAATTCAGAGCAATGGCAGGATCGTACCGGAAAAGGCGTTCGACAGGGCGCAGCAATTGCAGCTAAGCCAAACAATGCAAAGAGAGTTATCAAGACCTCTCGGTCTCGGGATAAGGATAAGTCCGATATGCGAAGCTGACCCTCGTCCTGGCTATGCCCATGAGGGGAGCCCGGCCTGTGTCGGCTAATGTCGACTCGCTAACGTGTGTCAGCTGGTGCTGACTCGGCTTAGTCCTTACCCGCCGTGGTGCCCAGCCACAGCAGTAACCTCCAGGCGACAATTGCAACTTCTCCCGCCTGGGCGCGAATCGCCGACCCCTCGGATGAGAGGCCGACATGTTACCACTGTACAAGCCTGGAGGCTTCGGT
>NC_061847.1:13242606-13247606 GCF_019202785.1 Penaeus chinensis | reverse complement strand
TGTACGCACTGTAACGTTTTTTTCTGTCATCTCATGCAAACGTTTTACAAAACCATATCTGTCCGTCCCATACCACAGTAAATACATTATTCGTGCGTTATAACTGGAAGTAGATCACGAACAGTAAACCGGAAGCAGGCAATCCCCTTCGCAACGCCAGGAAGTCACGATGACAAACATGCTTCCAAAAACACATCTCACCACAGACTCCATGTCCCACAAAGGAAGGCTTCCTGTTCGGTGACAGTCGCGCGCGCCGCTCCTCTTTTCACGCTCCTTTTTATGGTTCCTTGGGGGGGAAAGGATTAAATTGCAGGTTTTCTCTTGCGTGCGATAATGATAAAAGGAAAGAGAATACTTTTTCATGGTGAGAAAAGCATAATTCTGTGTTCAATAGGCATGTGGATAGTGATACATATTTTATCGTTTCGTGATTACAACAATCAGTTTATTTTTTCTTATTTCACCCCATCGTTATCATTTTCTTGATCAAAATTTCACAAATAACAGAATGCAGAAACGTCTCCCGGTGCCACTCGAAGATAGAACCGCAAAACACCGGCACCCCATAAAAACCGAGGCATTTGCAAAGGTTACCCGCCCGCAAAGGAGACGCAACCCCCCCCCCCCCCTCCCCTGCCCGTTGCCCAATAGGCCTTTGGTGTGAAACGGCGACTCATGACCACGTGCTATGGCTGTCAGCGGCCTACTTATCGGCCGATTGTTTGCCGATCGTTTCGTAATGGAAAGCTACCGTGTGCTTACCTGAGGGAAAGGCTTTGTTGCCATGTGCCGAGGGATTGGTGATATGGCGACAGGTATCTTACCCTCCTTCACAAAAATATCTGTGGATACAGAGCATGGGAAATTATACGTGTATACATGCATGATAAGCATACACACACACACACACACACACACACACACACACACACACACACACACACACACACACACACACACACACACACACACACGCACGCACACGCACACACACACACACACACACACAGATAGGCAGATAGATATGTGTGTGTGTGTGTGTGTGTGTGTGTGTGTGTGAATGTATGTATGTATGCATATATACGAAAATATATATACACACACACACACACACACACACACACACACACACACACACACACACACACACACGCACACACACACACACACACACACAGACACACACACACACACACACACACACACACACACACACACACACACACGCACGCACGCACGCACACACACACACACACACACACACACACACACACACACAGATAGATATGTGTGTGTGTGTGTGTGTGTGTGTGTGTGTGTGTGTTTGTGTGTGTGTGTGTGTGTATATATGTATATATATATATATATATATATATATATATATCTTATATATACATATAAATATGTAACATATATAAATATATAAGATATAACATATATATATATATATATATGTATATATATATATATGAATGTACGTATGTATGTGTATACATGTATGCACGCCCATACGAGGGCACACACACACACACACACACACACACACACACACACACACACACACACACACACACACACACACACACACACACACACATACATATATAGAATATATATAGAGAGAAAAATAGATAGATAGATAGGCAGATAGATATATATGTGTGTGTGTGTGTGTGTGTGTGTGTGTGGGTGTGTGGGTGTGCCCTCGTATGGGCATGCATACATGTATACACATACATACGTACATTCATATATATATGTGTATGTGTGTGTGTGCGTGTGTGTATGAATGTATGTATGCATGCATATATACGAAAATATATGTGTGTGTGTGTGTGTGTGTGTGTGTGTGTGTGTGTGTGTGTGAGTGTGTGTGTGGTGCAGTGCTAGCGTTCTCGTCTTGCAATATTGCTGACCTGCATTCAACTCTGGACTGCCAGTGGATTATAACCCCGGCCATTCCTTGCAGACCGGGGGTTGTTTAGAAGCACAATAAACAGATAACCGTAAGTTGACTGAAGTCACAAGAGCTTGTTGCACCAAACCCTAATTTAAGAATATATATATATATACATATATATATATATATATGTGTGTGTGTGTGTGTGTGTGTGTGTGTGTGTGTGTGTGTGTGTGTGTGTGTGTATGTGTATGTATATATATGAATATATATATATATGTATATATATGTATATGTATGTATGTGTATATATATATACATATATATATATATATATATATATATATATATATACTAATGCTCTCGTCGATTTTCTGTCTTTTTGTGGTATTACGACAATTCTAGACACTTTCGATTTTGTGGCCCCCTCTTCCACACTTTCCTCACTCAGCGTTACCAGTAGGCGTAAAATCTATTTAACATGCTCAGTCCATTTTCTTCACAATGTGTGATGTATTAATCATATTACGCACCAGCTGTTCTTCCATGGCTCTTTGCTGACCCGTTTTAGATTTCCTGTGTTGCTAAGCCGCACGTTTGAAACAAGAAGCACATACTGATCTTATATTTTCGTTCGTATCACATTATCAGGTTATTCCGTTTACCGAGAGCTTTCCAACCCTTCAAAAATCTCGAGATCGCTTCTTCATCCTAGTTTACTTAGTCTTAACCTTTACCCCAAGAACACACCGCGAACAAAGAATCAAGGGTAATATATTCAAGTAAAATATCCTTTGGTTTATGGGTTAATTGCAGCTCTGATCAAATTGCGGCTCTGATTATGATCAAGAAAACTATATTGATGAGTGAAATTACAAAAGGATAATAATGACTTTTGCTTTCTTGAAATGTCTCCCTTTCGCTTTCTTTGTCCGAATCATTTGCCATGTCTCCACACCCGGTGTTGGTATTTAGATAATCTCGTCACTGAATCGCAAATGATCTGATCGCTGTTGTCAATATTTCTTCCCTTTTATTCTCACTGTGTCTGATAAAAATATTGTCAAACAGGCAGTAAATAATTGAAATGAAGTGGGATCTCCACGTCGCACTCCCTTATCGAGCTTGATAACATTGTTATCTGTATGCAATCTGATGGATGGATTTTCCGCGTATTTTGCCACTTTATTTTGTTTTTTGTTTGCTTATTTGTCTGCAAGAATAACGAACTGCTATTGTTTCAAGAAAATCAAGTTCTTCGTAACCATCGGTATTCCAGACAAAGTGGTCTTTTGCCTTCTGTTGGTTTCTCCTTAAGTTAGTTTGATGCTCTGTTGGCGATCGAGAACAAGACCCGAATGTAAAACCTGCCTGTTTTCTTAACTGAAACTGATCCCCATATATCCTAGAAAGGCGAAGCCGTGATTTTGCGTGTGAGTGAGTGACTGTGTGTGTGTGTGTGTGTGTGTGTGTGTGTGTGTGTGTGTGTGTGTGTGTGTGTGTGTGCGTGTGTGTGTGTGTGTGTGAGTGTGTGCGTATATATGTATGCATGTGTATCTGTGTGTAGATAGATAGATAATAGATAAATAGACAGGTAGATAGAAGGTAAATGTATATATATGTGCACAAGTGTAGCGGTGCGTCTGATCGCGGGCTGCGTCCGCCACAACGTGAGGAAACGGCTGACGACACGGGCGCTGGCAAGACATTCGCGTAATCCGAATTCCGCAACGAAGGCCGTATGGCAAGTGGCGATTAAATGGCATGATGTCGCGGATTCATCTTTGCTCCCGCGGTTGGCTTTCCAGTCGGCCGCTGTGATGTAATTGCCGATAAGACAGATGTCCGCGCCGTGTAAACAAAGAATGACGTCACAAGAAACGGAAAGTGCGCGCGATCCGGATGCGTAACATTACTGATTCACTGACATGTCAGTCCTTCTGAAGGCTGAGCTATTTGGCAACATAATTATGATAGTCACATATTGTAATGTACGGTGTACTTTCGTTGTTTATGGATGACAGACTTGATAAACGATGATCGGAAAACACGCGGCACAACTGTGTCCGTAGAAGTAGGAAGAGGTTTATCTGCACATATTTATTCAGTGTATGATGGTTTGTCTCCCATAGGAAGCTGGATGAAATTCTGACTCTTTTCTCTCTTCCTTTACAGATTTGAAGATGAAACGCCAAAGAAGTGAAAAAGAAATAAATCGCAGTTCGGTTCCGCATTCAGGGATGGCCGCCCCCCCTCGCTCCTCAGCAAGGACTTCCTCTTCCTCCTCCTCCTTCCGCTCCTTCCCCTCCTCTTCCTTCTCTCCCTGCTTCCTGCTGAGGGCGTCGCGCTTGCTCGTGGTCGTGGCGCTGATGTCGTGCCTCCCGCCCTCCGCCTCCGCCGCGTCCGCCGCCCGGAGATCCAACTCGCGCTTCCTCCAACTCGCCGACAAGAACTACACTCGCGTTTACCGCGCCCTTGACGAGGGCATGAGGAACTCTCGGAGGCTCGAGGACGCCTACAGGAGCGTGGAGCAAGGCCGCGCCCTCAACGTCTTCGACGTGGCCCGCGCCATCGTCCCAGGTAAGCTATACTTTTCTGTTGTACAAGTCCCTGAGTGAGAGCGCGACGTGAGGGCCTGAGGCTCGCTCAACCGGAGCTCAATAGCAGTGAGCAAGGTAGGCCCTGAGTCTTATCCTCTGTTGCGCCTGTGACTGTTCCGGTGGTGGTGGTCTGCGAGGATTGCAGGGTGGAGGGAAACAGTCATGGTGGAAGGATGGCACTGGTGCTCGCTTTGCCTTAGTAGTACTAACATCGATGCTCGTATTTGGTTGCTAAAGAATCATAGATTGCACTGACAGGTGGTTAACCGAATTTCCAAAATTAGGAAATCAGCTTCTCCACAAACCATAATGGATATCATTTTACACGCTTTTAGGGTAGCAAAATAAGTAAAACTGACTACAGAACAAAATGTCAATACAATATTAATAGGAACGAAGCAGATATTGTGGTATTACTCGGTTAATAATATAATCAATTATATCAGATATCAAATTTTATCAACGTCCTCAATGTCAAACTCTACGGTCATGGATAG
>NC_061847.1:13232606-13235106 GCF_019202785.1 Penaeus chinensis | reverse complement strand
TGCATTACTCATATATACCTCAGTTTTTTTGTCTGTAGCTATGTAAGATAGAAGTACTTAATTATTTTATAGACACTTTATTTTAATAGTTTTATATAAAGTTCATATATTTCTATATTATTTTTTTTATTAAGATTGGGAAATTGTAAAGTATAATAGTCTACCCTACAAAGTACTGTTTTTTTTTTGTTTACCACACCATACATTTTCTTTATTTAAAGGGTACACTGTTATATGTCAATAGTACCGTTAAATTAAGGTTGTATAATTGATATTTTGATTAAGAAAACCATGTGTACTATCTTTGTTATTGAATAAATTCATTTAAGTTCTGAAAATTATACATGTATAGGTTAAGAAGAACTATATGTTTGTACTATATGTGATCTGAGTAGACTTTAAATTTTGAAATATATACAGTACTAAAGCCTGATACTGTTGCTATAACCATAGAGAGAGAGAGAGAAAGAGATCAGAGAAGAGTGCCATACAACAGCCTGAAAGTCTTTTAGATTATCATGAAATATCCGAGGTAAGAAAGAATGTTCAACTGTAATTATATAATTAATAAAGTCATAAGATACTATATATTTGATTTATAGAACAAAAGGGCTGTAAATATTGGAGATCAAACTAGAAATTAGAGATAAATAGTATGTCTTCTTCACAGCTGGAGGCTGGCACCTGGCACTGAACAACATCCAGATGTGTCTCTCTCATTATTATTAAGAATTTAAAATCCATTCAAAGCGTAAGTGTTCTTAACATTTATAATTGTATACTATTGAAATGATGTTTAGTCAAAATTTACTAGAATGTGCATACAATTACTCAGATCATGTATAATAACATAAATGCTATACGTAATTTGTTTGTTTGCAAGATATATTTTGTTCTTTTACGAAATACTTATTTAGATTTATAACCTTATATTGTTTATCATTCCTAAACTAGAATATTGTTTCTTTTCTAGGAATGGGTTTAATTTTTAGTTTATTATAATGTTTATTTTTTTGTTTATTGTTTAGTTTATTTTTTTTAGTTTATATTTTTTGTTTTTTTAATGGTTTTGCTGAAGATTGGGATTTATTGGTTCCTGGTGCTGTGCACAATAATAGGAAAGAAAATATCTCTTGGGAGCCCAGGAGATGGATGAAAAGAAAAGAAGACAGCTGAGAAGACCAACTAGTGACAAGTTGGAGTAGCTGAATATTTTGGTAAAAGTATGTTTATATTATTGTAAAAGTGTAATGATTTATGATTCCTAATGTTAACTAAAATTTGTAAGCTTATTAAGTGTTTTGATATTACCCTTTCTCTCAGTTACCTCTAAGGTTGAAATTAGATCATAATACCCTGTATGATTAATCTTTTTTTATGGTGTGTGTTCTAAAGGTAAATTTTGGAGAAACCACACCTAGGAAATAACAAATAGTGCCCATCTGGATAAAATATTTGAGTAGTTCTCAGAGGGGCGCAATATAGTAGTTGGTCTGTTAATTTCATTAGTAATCTTTAATTACATGTAAGAATTAAATAAAGGAAATTATGAAAGAGGCGATGAGGCCATTAAATACACTATAATGTTTAAACTCGCCTTTGTCAGCCTCCTCTTCTCAGTATCAGTTCATCAACAAAGAAAACGTCATTGTTTAGGGAGAACTATTGTTTTTTTGGAAAGGTATCGTTGACGCTATGACTCGCTCACGGATTTTTTGATATGGAGATTCACATTCGCCTGCCTCCCCCGTGTGCTTTCGATTCTAATTGAATTGACAGTTTATCAGGAATATATGTAGAAAACATAATTATTGGCCACTGAAGAATAACTTATCAGTTTGTTCAAAACTAGACGAACATATCGCATAGAGCAATTATTGGCTCACAGTGTTAAAACAATAGATATGCTCACCATCCATTGTAATGGGTATGTTAACTTAGAGACCAAACTGATTTTTTGTGCTATATCAAACGAATATTACTGCTTAATGTATTGCATTCATTCTTGCCGTTTTAAATGAATGCAGTCCAGACATTCTTGCACAATGCAAGATGTATGTAATTTAGGTGAAGATAAGATAGCATATATTACAATCACTTTGCGTAGAGATTTGTCTTGTTGCAAAATAATATAAGGTAAAATAATAAACGCATATCAAAATTACGATAAAATCTTTTCACATGACCAGATTTGCATAGTCTGATCTTCCAGTGTTTACCATAGTTATTTCGCTTCCAGGAACGAAAGCCTCATTTGACGTGGCACTGATTGCTGGAATTAAGCGAGCAACGAATGTGCGAAACTCATTCGAGAGGGAAAGTGGGCAAGAGAATTGGAAAAAAAGGGTCGTTGTTTTCTATATTATATATCACTGAAATCAAGAGAACGTTCTTATGTCTCTCGTACACTCTCTTCTCTCCTCCCCCTCTTATCTCTCTTTCCCTTTTGACCTTTCTGTTCCCCCTGTCTCTGACTTTTACCTTCTGTCATCCTTTCCTT
>NC_061847.1:13222606-13225106 GCF_019202785.1 Penaeus chinensis | reverse complement strand
GTTCGTGTGTTTCTTGATATCTTTCGTTCGTGTGTTGCTTGATAGCTTTCGTTCGTGTGTTTCTTGATATCTTTCGTTCGTGTGTTTCTTGATATCTTTCGTTCGTGTGTTGCTTGATAGCTTTCGTTCGTGTGTTTCTTGATATCTTTCGTTCGTGTGTTTCTTGATATCTTTCGTTCGTGTGTTTCTTGATATCTTTCGTTCGTGTGTTTCTTTGCATCTACGTTCGTGTGTTTCTTTACATCTACGTTCGAGTATTTCTTATTATTTCCTTCTTTAGCATGATTCTGTGGCTCCGTCATGCACACCAAGCTCTGATTAGTTAATGAAAGCTCAGCTGTTCGCATGTCGGAAGCTGACGCGAGCTCCCGACTCGTGTCCATCACGAGGAGGGTCCAGCAGGGTGGGAATCTGGGTCTTTCGGAAGCTGTGGCAATATCGCGGCGTTGATATACTGTGATATACGCTTTATGATATACTTTAGTGCAATATAGCTTGATGTGATTTGTCCGCGTAATTGTTTATATATATATATATATATATATATATATATATATATATATATATATATATATATATATATATATAGCAGATATTTATATATATGTATATATATTTTTGGGGGGAGGGGGGGGGAGGGGGGAGGGGGTCCTTTAATTTCCCCCTCCTCTTTGCTTCCTTTTTATGTTTTGTTTCTCTCCAATTCCTGTCTCGTATGTCTCTCTTCACTTTATTACGTGCCCCCCCCCCCCCGCCCTTTTCTTTTCGTTGCCAATATCCCGCCTCTTCCATCTCCTGATCCTCCACCACCTCTTTCTCCTTTTCTTCTTCGCTTCCTATTTTGGCATCTCCTCTTCCTCCTTCCTTTCCCTCATCTTCTTTTCTTCTCTTATCCTCTCCTTATCTTTTCTTGTTTTCCTTTTCCTCTCACCTCCTCCTCCTTCATCTCTCTCCTCTCCACGCTCCACTCACTTCTTCCTTCTTCCTTCCTCTTCCTCTGCTCTTCCTTCTTCTCTCCTCTTCCTCTCTGCTTTTCCTTCCTTTCTTCTTCTTTCACCCCCTCCCTTCCTCCTTCCATCTTCTTTTCTTCTCTCTCATTCTCCTTCCTCTCCATTTCCTCTCTCTCCTTTTCCTCCCTCTCCTACTCTCTCACCCCCTCCCCCTTTCCTTCCTCCTTCCTCTCCTTCTCTCCGCCCTCCTTCTCCTTCACTCCTCCCTCCTTCTCCTTCACTCCTCCCTCCCTTTCCTCCTTCCCCTGCTCTCCCCCGAAGCGTTCCCAGGCGTGAGAAAGAGGTCAGACGAAAGTATATTTGAAGTCAGCGCCGTTGGCAGAATCTTCACACGAGTGACTTTAGACAATAGAGATTTGCTAAGTAACGAACAGCATTTCCAGCATTTCCAAATCCAGGTATACGCGCTTGCACCCGAGCCAAAGGTTGACCGTGCTATTGCTGGCTTTGTTAGCGTTGTTGATGTCGTTGTTGTTGTTCTTGTTTGGCTGTGTTGTTGTGTTCAGTGTGAACAGTAGTAGTAATTAGTGGTAGTATTTTTATCATTAGTATTATTATTATCATTATTATTATTATTATTATTATTGTTATTATGATCATCGATATTATTATTATTATTACTATTATTATTATTGTTATTATTATTATTATTATTATTATTATTATTATCATTATTGTTATTATTATTATCATTATTATTGCTGTTATTATTATTGCAGTTATTATTATAATCATTGTTGTTTTTGCTGTTGTTGTTGTTGTTGCTGTTGTTGTTATCATTTTCTTTATTGTTATTATCATTGTTATCATTATTATTATTATTGTCATTATTATTTTTATATTCATCATCATCATCATCATCATTATTATTATTATCATTATTATCATTGTTGTTGTTGTTCTTATGATCATTATCATGACCATTTTTATTATCATCATCATCATCATAATAATAAATGTTATTCTCATCATTACTCGTATGTTGTTGTAACTGTTATTATTATTATCAGAATTGTTATCATTTTTACCATAATTATTGTCTTCATGACGAGCTTTGATATGATTATCAGTATCGTTATCACGTACACTTGTTATTGTTCTCATAGTGTTATTATCATCATTACATGGATCTTGTTATCATTGCATTTGTCTTGTTTTCTGTTGTTTATGATCGTCATGATGGCGTTATTGCTGCTATCAAAGATTCATTATCGTTGTTTTTTATAATCAAGATTTTTTTTTTTTTTTTTTTTTTTTTTTTGCTTTTATTGTTATGACTGAAACAGCACCATTAACTGCCGTAGCACTGTGGTTTTTTTTTGTTTGTTTGTTTGTTTGTTTTTTGTCTTGTATATCGTTCCTTTGAGTATAAGTATATGGATTATTACGTTATTATGATTGTTGATATTGTTTGTGTTGTTTTTATTGTTGTTGCTGTTGTTGTTCTTGTTGTTCTTGTTCGTATTTTTATAGTTAGCATGATGATTATC
>NC_061847.1:13207606-13210106 GCF_019202785.1 Penaeus chinensis | reverse complement strand
AGGCTGCAACGGCCAGGGTTCGAGTGCCCCGCCGCGACGCCGCTCACAAGCCGTTCGACCAGCGCCACACGAGCAAGGACTTGGCACCGTCTCTCCACACTCAGCGTCACTGAGCAAGGACCGCAAACCCTATTCCATGAGTTCAGTTCATCGGATAATTTGGAAGATCTTTCCCGGAAGGAATATTGGACAGACTCGCATCATTTATTTACATCATCGTCCGTAAATCAGTTTTTGGCATTTGGAAAAGGCTCCACCACAATGACTGCCTTTCGTTGGCACTTGAGAAAGGTCTCAATGTTTTAGTCAGTGCCGACGAAAATGCCACGTCCAACTGGCCAGACTCTCGCCAAGGAAGTGCAACTCAAATAGTCACACACGAACCCAAGATGACTCACCCTTCTACAGCGGTGACTCGTTCCCTCGTCGCCCTCGCGACTCTCCTCGCAGTGACTCTCCAGCGAGGCTCATGCGAGCCGCAGCAGAAGTTCCCCGAGGATTTCTACAGTGATTTCAGGTCGGCGTCGCCTTCGTCGCGCCCGCCCAGGCGCCCGTCCTCTATCAACCCGTTCGCCGCCAACGTCGCCCTCGAGTTCGGCCTCGACCAGCCCCAAGCCACGCCCTCCGACTTCCACGACGACTCGGACTTCCCGCCACACGCCACGCCCTCCGACTTCCACGACGACTCGGACTTCCCGGCCCACGACGAGTCCCTGCACGGCAGCGGCCTGGACTTCAGGCTGCTCTACGACGTCATGATGAATGACTCGAGTCCGTCGGGCCCGAAGCAGCACGGCGACGGCAACAGAGGTGGGCGCCAGCGGGTGCGGGGGGAGGGGGGGGGGCAGGGTTCTTGATATTTAAAAGGCCTTAGCAAAAGAAAGTAACAGTATTATGCTGTGTTATCAGGATTTGAGATCGGTACATACGGTTTCTGTATACTATTTCTGCTCCCAAGGAAAGCTTCCTTCCTTGAACTGCGAGGAACATTACTTTCTCCTGTCCATCCATCTTGAGTCTTGCCGAGCAACATACTCACTTGTCTTTTATCATGTCAACAAAAAGCCCACGTTATCACAACATATATACACCCAACGTCCGGCCGTTTTCCTCACTAATCCGACTTTCTCTCTCCCGCAGCGATCCCGCAGAAGTGCTGGTACAAGAGCAACCAGTACGACTGCGGCCTGTCCGTGTCCTGCGTGTTTCAGGGAGCGAAGCCCGTCGACCTGTGTTCCGGGGGCATGATCTGGTCCTGTTGCGTGCCCCGGGACAAGGTCGATCACGTCGACCAGAACCTCGGTGCGATTGGAAATGACGCTGGTAAGTGTACGGTCCGAAGTTTAGGTCTTTTCTTTTGTTTTGATCATATTTTCCTTGTTTTCTTTTCGTGTAAAGGAGTAAAGGGAGTTGTTATTACATGTATCACCATTTGTTAGAATTTCTTGCCTGTAGAACAGCCTTTTGGTATTTCCTACAGTAGATTTATACTTAAGTAAAAAAAATCTACCCAATAGATTTCGTTTTGAATTCTCATCAACTGCTAAATAGCTTTCACTTTCGTCACCACACGATTGTCACACGGGGTCTCCTGTATTTTTATCTGAAGAATTTCCTGAAGCGGTACTAACAATGGGAGGTGTGGCGCCACTATATACCTGCTGTTGCTTTCAACTTAACTGCATTTAGCTCACGTTTTACCTTATGTTAGGCCACACACACCTCATTGCTTTCGACATGGAGTAGTTTGAATTAGATCAGTCAGATTCTGGTCCCATTTCCCGTTCGCATTATCCCTTTTTAAATGACCAACAATTTTATCCATGCAACCGTCCATGCATCATTTCCACTTAGTTTTATTAAGACCCAAACTTCATACACAGTCCTGCAGGTAAGTTCATTTATATAGCCAATTACACGTAGTATTTTTTCCAATGATAGAATAGTATATTTCTTTGCCTGTCGCTGCCTTGGATCTGACTGGCTATTCACCCTTATCAGGTCACCACAACCAGTTCTCCGGTGGCAGCCGACCCAGCATCTTTCGTCCGAACCCGCATAGACCCTTTGACAACCACAGACCTAGTAATTTCGGTAACGATGACGATAGATTGTTCCCCAACACTAGACCCCCCTCGATTCTCAGACCGCATAGACCGAGACCGTTCCCCCCCACCCGACCTCCCCCCCACGAGCACGACTTCGACTTCAAACGCCCCCACAACACGTTCACGCCCCGCCCTCACCACCCGAACGCCTTTGACAGCCGACCTTTCGACCGGCCCGAGCCCGACCGGCCGCCCCCGCCCTTCGTTTCCACGGGTCCCGAGGGCGCCTTCGTTAACCAGAGGGGTACGAACTGCTGTCTGGCAAGTCCTTTGGCACCTGCGATCTCTAAACGCTGCTTGTGTGTGCTACCCTTAAACGTCACTATAAGGATGTGTAGTGTCCTGGTCGCTGTGCTAAGTGCTGCTCTTATGGTGTGGAAAACGTGATTGGC
>NC_061847.1:13182606-13185106 GCF_019202785.1 Penaeus chinensis | reverse complement strand
GCTTTATTGTATTTCTCTTTAGTCTAGGCTATATTCACACATGCAACCATTTTCTCTTCAATGATTTTTAACCCGTTTTCTTTGACGCTCAGGGTGACTCGGGTAGTCCGCTAACCCTCATGCAGGATGGCCGCCGACACCTGATTGGCCTGGTCAGCTGGGGCATTGGATGCGCTCGACGTAATCTGCCGGGAGTGTACACTAACTTATCTTTGTTTTCTAACTGGATCAGGAGAACAATCAGTACCTAGGTCGTTCTTTTCTGTCATGTAGATTTCGTAGATTATTTCCGTCGTAGATTAATCGCCTACGTTCTTGTTAACTGTTTTCTCTTCGTCTCTTTTTTTATCAGTGTTGATTATTATTTATACTGTTTAGTCATCTGTAAGTCGCGATGCGCCTGAGGTGCCAGTCAGGGATTTTTTAATGGATGTTGACAGCTGATGTATTTTTTCCATACATATTTCCCATATCAAGAGTCTTAAACTTTTTACCTGTGATAAGAAGAATGTTTATAAGTCAGGAACTGTTATACTAGTGTTGTTTTCTTTATAATTCTTGAAAGAGTATTACAGCATTATGGTCCCAGTTACAGTCACGTTGACAGTTTCAAGAATTTTGAATTTTGTAACATCAAAGGAGCTGGATCTCCTCTGTTTATGTAAATAATTATTGTATGAGTAAACAAAGACATGAAAGTACAGGTGTTGATGTACATAAAGTTTATTCTTCTATTCAGTGTTCATGATATTTCTGATATGGTTAGCAGCCACACTATTCTGTGTATAGCAATATAATATTAAACTTATTTTTCACGTGTGTCTTTTCTTCACCCAAATAAAGTCGTTACCATCGAAACACAAAGCAGTGAGATTCTTCACCTACGCTGTTAGAGTTAATGAAATCATCTACAATATTTTGTACCGCAATAGTCAATAAAATAACTTAAAATAGTCTTCTCTAAATCGAAAAGATTTGAAAAAAGTTGCGAGTTTAAGTCTATCTATCCACTACACAATTTTCTTCGTTTTTCGAGTACCACCCCTAAACATAATAGCTGTAGTTCTCATGCCAAATACACAATATACAAGGTGACTGTGTAACAAGTAATGATTGTCAAATGCTTGGCTTTTTGTTTAGTTTGCCTTCGTGTCGAATTTCCGTTGTCAGTTAAGAGCACTGCCATGCTACAGAAGTCCCCTGCATCTTGGGATCTTTGGACATCTATAATTTCGATTGGAAAAATACAAACCATAAACGGAACATTTTGAAGTATACAATTATAAATCCTAGAGGTACTTCACATCGCACTTCACACGTTACTCGATGTCAGTGTCAAATCAGTATCAAATGGCGTTTAGTTCGTGCAATATGATACAATATTTAATAGCTATAGAAGTATAGTTGAAGTGCCTTTGCTTATCCACCTTATCAGTTCAAGTGTTCTTGTATATTAGATGAGTCAGTCCATGAGAATCAGTTATCACATGCAAAATAAAGTCAATTTGCATTGTAAATACAGTTCTTGAAGATACATACCAGGACAGAGATGGAAAAGAAAACAATACAGTTTCCTATTAAATATATATTTGAACTCTCTACAATAGACGTGCTGGTCACGTCAAGGTTATAACAAAATCACAGTCAATACGGTGTATCACGAGAAAGATAACCAGGGCATCATTTAAAGCAGAAATTGGAACAGAATCGTCGACACACTAATGCCTGTAATAGCAAAGTGGGGATTCTTGTCACGAATTATGAAATTGTTAATCCACTCTGGATCGTTATCTTTTTTAAGATTCACCGGAAGGGAAGATATTGTTGTCTACATGAAATAAGAAAATAAATAAATACACAAAAGTATAGAGTTGTGAGTATCACAGCTTCGCTAGATAAAGGCTATGGAGTATCTTTGCGTTTAACATGGTACATCAACCTAATTTTATGTTACAGAAGTAGGATTTGAAATGATAATACTAAATATGATGATAACATTAATAATTAAAAACAATAACAACAAAAAAACTATTAAAAACAGCAAAAGTAAATATGAAAACAATAACAGCAGCAAACAGAACGGATTTTCCAGCTGCGGGAATCCTCGACTGACTCAGAACTACCAAGACTCAACGAAACAATAATTTGTCGCTGATGGTTTTCACTGCTCAGAGAACTAAATCAATAAATAAAATCATTAACCTAACCATCACCGACAGATGGCACTACATGCACTTGTACCGATGCACATGAGGAGCAGGCACTTGTGGTACGGCCGCTACGCCCAGGAAGCGCCTCTCGGCTGACCCTCCGCAACGAGAGGACTTCTTTCTTGTCCTCTTCGACGCCTTTTGTTGGAAGACATAATTAATTCATATGTATGTTCGAAGAGAAAGAGGGGGTTACGATACGGGAATGAGAGAGGAAGGGAAAACGTTTGAAAGCAGAGCTCTTCAGTCAAAACGTCTTAGCAAATGATATTAAATGATTTTAGATCAAT
>NC_061847.1:13150106-13155106 GCF_019202785.1 Penaeus chinensis | reverse complement strand
TAATAACAATAATAATAATAACAATATTGATAATGATAATGATTATTAATAGTATCATAATGATAACAATTATAACAGTAATAATGATATAGTAGTAATAATAATAATAATAATAGTAATGATAATGTAGCGAGACACACTACTCAGCACCACCCCCCCCCCCCCCTCTTAGATGATGTTCGCTCCGTGTGTTGTGATTTGTGTGTGTGTATACGCTACCATTGCGTGCACAGCATGTGCATGTGTGTGTGTGTGTGTGTGTGTGTGTGTGTATGAGTATGTGTATATGCATGTGTAAGTGTATTTACGTATGATGGTGCATGCGTGTATGTGTCTGTGCGTGATTGAGTGAACGAGTGTTGAATTGCGTGCGCTCTCTGGGACGTACGCGGTCCGTGAGCTATGTATATATGGGTGTGTAAGTTAAAACTGTATATACAGTCGCAATGGTTGGCATATGCTAGTCTGCATATTTATGTCAAAACACGTGTCTCCGTGGGCTTGCGTGCGGTGTTTGCGTGGGTGTGTGTGCGGTTGCGCTTGCTGACTGCCAGTTGAGTTGAGATAGATTAAAACTGCTAAGAGCGTAACGTCGCGGCCTTTGTACTTTTTGTGAAATACATGCACCACGGGGCATTTCTTTTCTCCATCCTTTGGCAGTTTCATATATATTATAAAGAACTGATACTACGTGGCCGACAGCTCTAGCAAAGAAACCTGAAAGGAGAGAAAAAGTCAAGTATTGAGCTTAAGTAACCGTATAAATTAAATATAGGAGCTGGACCGTGCAAGATTACACTCATACACGCACCCCATATCATATGCAGCCTCATGGTTCTTCTACTTGATTTCATTTCTTTCCTGTGTCTTCGGCTGCATATTTTCCTACCATTTCCCCCTCCTCCTGAATTTTGTACTGTTCTTATGCTAGCCTATCCCTTCTTTTTCTCCCTGGACTTTGCACGGTGATCTTATTACCTTTTTCATTCAAATATGCTCCACGTATCCTGGGCCATTAAGAGATTTACCATTGCGACATCCCACAAGGTCATACCCCCCGTGGAACATCAATGGTAGGGGATTTGACATCAGGGGGTGGGCTTACCCTACAGGCCTTGGCCCTTGAGGCACTCTATTTGGTAGGTGAAGCCCCCTTGGAACTACACATGTCCGTACATTACAATAACCATACAGTAACAATACTAATGATAATGATGATAACAATGATAATTAAAATAACAATAATAGTAGAAGGATTATAATAATAATGTTATCAATAGTAATGATAATATTAATAATAATAATAGTAATATTAATAATAATAATAATAACAATAACAATAATAGTAATAATAACAATAATGATAATAATAACAAGAAAAGAATTGTAATGATGAGAATAATAATAACGATGATAATAGTAATAGTAATGATAATTGTGATAACAATAACAATAATACCAATGATAATAGTCATCATTATAAAAAAAAACAATAAAGTAATGATGATAATAATAACAATAATAATAATGATGATAATAATAAAAATAATAATAATGATGATAATAATAAAAATGATAATAATGATGATAATAATAAAAATAATAATAATGATGATAATAATAAAAATAATAATAATGATAATAATAATGAAAATAATAATAATGATGATAATAAAAAAATAATAATGATGATAATAATAAAAAAAATAATAATGATGATAAAAATAAAAATAATAATAATGATGATAATAATAAAAAAATAATAATGATGATAATAATAAAAATAATAATAATGATGATAATAATAATAAAAATAATAATAATGATGATAATAATAAAAAGATAATGATGATAATAATAAAAATAATAATAATGATGATAATAATAAAAAATAATAATGATGATAATATTAAAAATAATAATTATAGTAATAATGATAATCATAACAATAATATAATCATCATCATCATTTTGGGGCTAACGCCGGCAGGGGCGCATAGCCGCATCCACCTTTTGTTTCCACCTGCGAGGGTCCCTCATGGCGAGCCGCCAGGGAGGGGCCCGGCCCATCTCTAGTTCCTCACGACAGGTTTGATCGATCTGCCCAAGCCACGACCATCTCGGGCGTCCCACTGGCCTCCTCCATCCAGGGTTGTCTCGGACAGAGACAACCTGATGGGCAGGATCATCCTGTGGGAGTCGAGCCAAGTGGCCATATAGCCTGAGTTAGCGATCACGGATTGTGCAAGTAACAGGTCTTGTACCGGTCTCACGGTGCAGCCGTTGGTTGGACACATGATCCCGCCAACTGTACCCCATGATCCTGCGCAAGGATCTGTTACAAAAGGCATCAAGACGAGATTCCAGAGCACAAGATAGTATCCAAGTTTCACTACCATAGAGTAAAACTGGCAGTATCAGGGCCTTGAAAACATGTAACTTGGTCCTTCTGCACAGGTACCGACATCTCCAAATACTCTTGTCAAGAGATTTCATGACCCCTGCTACCAGGCCAATCAGTCTACTGACTTCTTGGTCTAACAGCCCAGAGTCGTGAACTGCACTACCAAGGTATATAAAGCTCTTTGTGACTTTGATGTTTTCACCGCAAGCACGTACCGACTGGACAGGGTCTCCTAGCAGGCCCCCAAAATCCTGGATCTTGGTCTTGGGCCAGGATACCTCTAGCCCCAGGGGCTTCGCTTCATTGCTAAATGCATCAAGAGCGGCCACTAGGGTTTCTAGAGATTCAGAGAGCACGGCAACATCATCAGAAAAGTCAAGGTCTGTAACCTTGATAGTGCCCAGAGTTGCTCCACAGTGACTTTGGACAGTAGCTCTACCCAGTATCCAATCCATGCAAGTGTTGAAAAGTGTTGGTGCAAGAACCGCCAGGATGCGGTCTATTGTGGACTTACCAGGAGTGAATCCAGATTGCTCCGGCCTTTGGTGCCTCAACAGGTAGTCCCTGATACGTCTCAGTAAGATGTGTGCGAGTACATTGCCTGGTACACTGAGTAGTGTAATGCCTCGGTGATTGCTGCAGTCCCACCGATCCCCTTTCCCCTTCCAGAGAGGGATGACCACACCCCTCATCAGATCAGGGGGAAAGGTACCAGTCTGCCAGATGGCAGACAGGACTGCATGCAAGCCCCTTGCCATAAGTTCTCCACCAGCCTTTAACAATTCGGTTGGGATGCCACAAACACCTGATGCTTTACCACTCTTTAGCTTGGAGATCGCCCCCCTGATTTCGGTCAGGGAGGATGGATCCTCGCTGATGGATGGGTCTGGCAGAGGAGTCTCAACATTACCCGCATCCATGTTAACTGTTGGTGGATCAACCTTATACAACTGCTCAAAATACTCAGCCCAACGCACACGCACCCCATCAGGATCTGAGATCATCTGGCCACTTGCTGAGCGGACTGCAGTCGTCTGTGAGGAGGGCTTGGAGTTCAGCTTTCTCAGAGCTTGGTAGGCAGGACGAAGGTCATTTACTAGGAAATGGCTTTCGACCTCCTCTGCAAGACTACTGATAAACTGTTCCTTGTCCCTTCTCAACAGTGACCTAGCCCTGCGCACCAGAGAGCGGTGCAAGTTGTGATCCCCTGACAATCGAGCCGCACGACAAGCATCTGTGGCTTCCAGTGTCTCCTGCGAGATGGAATTCTGTCTTGTTCTTGAGCGTTCACCAATGGATTCCTGAGCTGCATCAAGCATTTCACGCTTGAAGGTATCCCACATAAGAACAGGGTCTGTCAGGCCCTCGAGTGCTGTAAGACGACCAGAGATAGCCTCGGCAAACCCCCGGGTACACTCGTCCTCCCTCAGTCTGTCCAAATGAAACACCCTAGGGCAGGGCTACTTAACTATTATACGCAAAGGTCCAGTTAGACAAGCTCCAATGTATGCATAGGTCCGGAAATTGTTATTACATGAAATATAAAAAAGAATGACCACGGTCAGGATATATATATATTCTAAATATATATAGTCATAGTCGACCAAAAAAAAAAAAACTTGCAAGATACTTTCACCAGGACCTTCATGCTATTTAACTAGAATTTTCTCTTCCTGGGGTCTGAGGTCCAACTGCAACACTCAGAAGGTCCGGATCCGGACCGCGGTCCGCCAGTTGAGTACCCCTGCCTTAGGGTGTTCATTTGGGCGACGGGGGTTCTAAAGTGGACCCGTATAGCCACAACTAATCTATGATCAGTTCCACAGAACTCGGCGCTTCGATACACCCTGCAGTTCTGGAGGATCATCCACCGAGTGCTAACGAGGATGTGGTCTATCTCCTTGGCCACTCTACCCGTACCGCTGTACCAAGTCCAACGATGTGGGTCAGAACACTGATACCAGGAACCAGAAATCCTCAACTTCTGGGACCTAGCAAAGTCACGAAAAAAGAGGCTATTCTCGCTGCCAGCATCAGCTCCTGAGCCATGAGGACCGACAGACATCTTGTAGCCAGCTCAATCACAGCCGGATACCGCATTGAAGTCGCCCAAAACAATATGAATATCTCGCCGAAGACATATGTCTGCCACAGATGCAAGTTTGGCGTAAAACATCTCTTTCACCTCAAGTTTATATACATCCGTGGGAGCGTATACAGCAACAACAGACATGAAGCCAAATGAAAGCTTCACTCCAATACCATGATACGCTCATCGACTGGAGTGACCTCAACTACCGAGGGTTGAAGTCTGCTGGAGATGGCTATGGCTACTCCCTGGAGATGGTGGCCATCGCTGCGGCCCGACCAGTAGTAGGTGTAGCCACCCACACTAATCGAGCCGCTGCCAGGTCTTCTCACCTCCGAGAGAGCAGCCACCTCAACTCTCAGCTGCTTCAATTCCCTTGATAGTAGTGGTAACCGATCGTCCTGTCGCAGGGAACGGACATTCCAAGCCCCCACCCTGATAGTCCGCCTGAGGTCTAACCTCGGGCAGTCACTCCGGGTGGGCGCCACCTCTGCCACCCCTACCGAC
>NC_061847.1:13135106-13142606 GCF_019202785.1 Penaeus chinensis | reverse complement strand
TACTGATAATAACAATGGTAGGGATGATGATAATAATGATGATAATAATAATAATAAGATAATAATGATAATGATAATAATAATAATAGTAATGATAATAATAATAATAGTAATAAAAATATTATTAATAATAATAATAATAATAATAATAATAATAATAATGATAGTGATAATGATAATAATGACAGCAATAATAAAAAAATAATGATAACAATAGTAACAATGATAATAATAACAAAAGTACCGATAATTATATAACAATAATAATAATAACAATAATGTTAATAATTATAATAATAATAAAAATAATAATATTAATGATAATAATAATAATAATGGTAATATAAATAATAATAATGATAATAATAACAATAACAATGATAATAATAATGATAGTGATAATGATAATAATGACAGCAATAATAAAAAAATAATGATAACAATAGTAACAATGACAATAACAACAATAGTACCGATAATTATATAACAATAATAATAATAACAATAATGTTGTTAATGATAATAATAATAATAATAATAATAATAATGATGATGATAATAAAAATACTAATAATAAGATAATGATAATAATAATAATGATAATAATAATAATAATGGTGATATTATTATTAATAATAATAATAGTAATAAGGATAATAATAATAATAACAATAATAAAAATAACAGTAACAATGAAACAACACTACTAATAGTAACAATAATAATAATAATAATAATAATAATGAATAACAACATTATAAAGGCAATTATATAAATACATACAACAATCCGCACATTTATATACTTACATACACATATAGAATGATATAATTTTGCTGACTCATAACTTGAGGATTTCTGTCAATTTCAATAGTCTGCATATTTTTTCCTTTACAAATGCCGACAATGTACTTCGACAGAAACATGTATAAACGTTGGATTTTATACTAAATCTATGAATTTGATATGTCTTTGAGTATCTAAGTTCATGTAGGCGTGTTCATGTTTGTTCAGTTTAAGTAAGTATTGGCATTCGTATGACGACATACCCACGCTTACAAAAGGCATGTTAATTAATTTAGGAAAAAACAAAAAAAAAGGAAGGTGAGCAAAAAAAAGGCGTTTTAAGAGCTTTTAGGTCATCAAGAAAAAAATGATAGACCTATCAAGAAATTAAAAATATCCATTGTATAATGCCTAATGTATAAATTGTTGATTTAAAGTTCCTTTGAGTTATGTCTAGATTCTGAATGTTAAATGCGCACAAGTATTTTTTCGCCATTCTGAAGTCTGTTGTCTGTTGTCATCGCAAGATCGATGATCATCTGATGAACGTTAAACAGAGTGTGTGTGTGTGTGTGTGTGTGTGTGTGTGTGGGTGTGTGTGTCGGAGAGGATGATCCACAAATAGATGAAAGGATCAGATAGAAGAGATTTTATCTTTTAACTTTTAACTTTTGAGATGCTAATTTTGCCCAATATTGTGCAATAAGGAGCATGTCAAGTGCAATGAATCTTGCATTGAAACAAATAGTATCGTTATCGTGATATCTTTAAGTCATTAGTCAATACTTTATGTGAATATATTTTACATAAGTTATTTTCTTAAAGCAAATGACAAAGGTTGAAGGGGAAACTGTGCATTTTCCAAGTATCTTCGCTCTTAGTTCTTGATTTCAAAGAAGGAAGTCGAGTGCGAACCCTGGCCTTCCATTATGCTGGCGGCTTTGTCAATAAAATAACAGGGAACTCAAGATATTTCGCTTCAGTTTTCGTAACAAAGTCAAAATGATTTAGAGTTTGTTTGAGACCTTGCATTTTCGCTTCAGTTTTCGTAACACAGTCAAACTGATTTAGAGTTTGTTTGAGACCTTGCAGGTATAGGTAAATAGAGTCAGAATGACGAACTTCGGTATCTAGAATGTGAATTTATAATTGATTTGGATTACGTTCTGCTTGAGATACATGTATTGTGAGTTTTGATGCATTGCAATAACGGTGATCATATTCAAACATATACTTGCATATGGATTCATAGATAAATATATAGATAGATAGATTTACAGACTGTTAGTTACATATAGATAAAGATATATATATATGGCTGTGTGCGTATATATATATGTATATGTTTATATTGTATGTATGTATATATATATATATATATATATATATATATATATATATATATAGATATAGAGAGAGAGAGAGAGAGAGAGAGAGAGAGAGAGAGAGAGAGAGAGATGTGTGTGTGTGTGTGTGTGTGTGTGTGTGTGTGTGTGTGTGTGTGTGTGTGTGTGTTTATTCAATAATTTATTCACGCAAGTTACATACTGGAAATAGAAATACTACTGCACGCACCTTCTCAATTATTAAGAAGTTGTATGTTATAGCACGCATGGTATTCATGAGGTATGATGCAGTCTGTGTTTAGTCAATAACCACCCAGTAAATATTAAGAGAAGTAGACGAGGCCTTTGGTGATTGCGTATAAGCGGGCAACCCAAAGCGAGATCAACAAATGAACAGATGACTCTCTCGGTCGCTAGTCCATTTTTGGGGGGCGCTAGAGTCAGCTTAGCAGTAAAAGGGTCTCTGCAAAAATCTTTTAATATAAAAGTAATATAAAGCCAATACTTAGTACACAAGAACCGAGTGAGTATATACAAAGCGGCAGGGTTTTTTATAAATGTTGCACAGATGATAATGCATTGCCACCGGATTAGACAAATGCTGTCGTTAACTACTTTTTCCATTACTGATTAAAAACGTTTACACTAGAAAATGCATGTACTATGAACCAACAAATATAAGATAAATGCACTTTAGCTAAGAACATATCGATTCCTAGCACACAAATTCTAGTTGAGATTCTGGTTGGGTATTCTCTGGCCCTCGTGGTCAAAGATTATATACAAAAGACAGGAAAGAGGCTCTGCATACTGTGAAATTTAACAAGTGCAGTCGATGTCATTTATTGGGATTTATCGCTGGTGTGAATTTCCGATGATTTGCATTATTGTATTTCCAACACGTGAAATTCTAGCAGTTCAATAAATCTAGCTTTTGCATTGTGAGTTTTTATACCATAGTATCAACACGGAACAGTGTTTCTCCATTAACCTAAATACAAATATAATCAAGAGATTTATTATATATATATATATATTTATATATATATATATATATATATATATAAGTTTGTGTGTGTTTGTGTATACGTGTGTGTGTGTGTGTGTGTGTGTGTGTGTGTGTGTGTGTGTGTGTGTGTGTGTGTGTGTGTTGTATACATGTGTGTATGTATATTTGTGTATATGTATATGAATTGGGCACCATAATTCAAACCTTGCTGAAGAGGACAGTACTTTTGTGTACGTATCAATATGTTATTTTACAAAATACGCTACCATTAGGAAAGCATAAAAATGTTCTATAATTAATATCCAAACCATTTGTATAAACTGTGAATTACTGCCATTTATACTGCAGCGATTTTCAATATGCATTTTTTTTTTTTTTTTTTTTTTTTTGTAATAGCTACTTTTGTAGAACCCAATTACTGATGCCAATAAATTCTAACACTGTTCTTTGTTCTTTGCCCGTGCATATAATTAAAAAGTATATTCAAAAGTAACATGACCATTTTAAATATTAGACATGGAAGCTCATTAAGAATGGGTCAAATGTGCTCAAGTAAATACTTCATGTGGTGATGTAATCAATAATCTGAATAAGGACCAAATCAGAACGAAAGCTGGGAAGCAAAAAGCGCTAACATAATAATCTGTTGCACTTATCTTAGCTTCAAATAATACATTACATAATATGAACGAGTTATTAATACAGAATACTTGAATCATATAGCTAAAAGTTTTTTATTTAAATACTACCTTAGTCATGAATCAGTTCATTGTAGTTTTATATAATACATACACATATACATATTTATATGTGTGTATATGTATGTATATATATATATATATATATATATATATATATATATGTATATGTATATATAAATATATATATTTACATATGTGTGTCTATATAATATATATGTGTGTGTGTGTGTGTGTGTGTGTGTGTGTGTGTGTGACAATCAAACCTGAAAAACTAAAGTACAATATACACATCGCATGCAAAGTTGTGTTTACGTGAATATTTCTGGGGAAGAGGTCCATAGCTTTCATCAGATTCTCAAAAGGGTCCGTAACTCTAAAAAGGTTGAGAGACACTGGAGCATTGGTTCCCAAAGTGGGCAGTACCGGGCGGTCTAGGAAGGGCAGGGGGCGACAGGAAGGCATCAGGAACATTTTTTTTTAACAAAATATGAATGACAGCATATGTACTAAGCACATCCATCCCTACTGTGAAGACAATGTACTATGTCCCTTTGGTCACCGGAGAGATGGTGACTGACCCCTCCATATTGCTGACGAAGCTAAAACTGCAAACTAAATTGGCTTATTAAATTAGGTTTAATTTGTGAAATGCATATTTGTGTTTAATTTTGTTGTTCTCTATGTGAAGCATACTAAAATTTTTGAAAAAAGGTGTTTATATGAGGAACTGGAAGCGGGGGGGGGGGGGGACTAGAAAAGTCTTAATTCTTAAGCTTAATTCTCCTTTGCTGCGATGTTACCTGGAAGGAGTGATCTCGAGTCCTTGTAGGGAAAAGCATTTCATTTCTATTCCTTTAGTGTATTACTACATTAAAACTCGATGCATAAAGATAAAGTAAATTGATTGGCTTTGTATTAGGATTCCCCCGAGTGCTCACGCGAAGAGTCTCTGTCATGCGAGCAGATGTACAATGTCATGAAGATAGTGTATATTTTGTTTGTTTGTTTGTTTTTCTTTCGTCTTTGTCGTTTGGTCTACTTCTGTTTTCTCTTAATGTTACCTCTTAAAAGAGTGGGTTCAAGTCTTTTTCAGGGAGAGTATTTACATAAGAATAGTTATATTTAGAAATATATATTCAAAAGTTTGAATAGGAAGTATCCAGAAAAGCATCAAATCTAAGTAAATGTTTAGAAATGGGTGAACGTGTTTGTGGAAACGCCCTCTGAAAACGTCACAAACTAAATTATGTTTAATGAAAATGTCATATGAACTGTTTGTAACGATTTTCTTAGAAATGCTCTTCATTGAAAATAAAAACCTGGTAAATCAAACCACCTCCACATCTAAATTTTGCCTTCATCCCATCTATCTTGCGCTTGGCATTCCTGAAGTTCTGTGCATACACTCAATAGCTCATGAACTGCATAATTATGTACTACACATTAATAAAAAGCGTCTTAAACAGAAACTCCCCACACGGACGTCAGAGGGCAGCACCACACCTCGTTTACCCTGAACACATGAAGTACAAACTTGTACATGAAGGAGGGTTAGGCCATTATTCGCAACGTTGGGGCAGCGTCACGCACGCCCGACCCAGTGGCGGTTATGAATATATAACCCGGCCTTGAATACGTTCGGCAGAAGCTAGGGAGTAATAAATGCCCCGTAGGCCGATGTCAGAGAAAAGCTTTAGGAATTCATTTATAACCATATTGTTTTTTATCCGAATTTAAATTCTTATCATTATATTTCACTCTGAATCCTGTAGATTTCTAGAATTAATATTTCCTTGTTTAATGCAAATGCACATATAGATGATATTAGTGATTCAATTTATTTCAGTTATCTATCACTGGATGATAGTTAATCGTTACAATTAACTGCCATCGTTACGTTACAGTTACAATGGTAGAAAAACCCACAATGCAAAAAATTGATTTATTGAAAACGAGACTATAGTTTCGAAAACCACCTGTATTCCATCTTCAGACCTGAAGATGGAATCCAGGTGGATTTTGAAACCGTGGTCTCGTTTTCAATAAATCTAGCTTTTGCATTGTGAGTTTTTATACCATAGTATCAACACGGAAAAGTGTTTCTCCATTAACCTAAATACAAATATAATCAAGAGATTTATTATATATATATATATATATAAGTTTGTGTATACGTGTGTGTGTGTGTGTGTGTGTGTGTGTGTGTGTGTGTGTGTGTGTGTGTGTGTGTGTGTTGTATACATGTGTGTATGTATATTTGTGTATATGTATATATATGAATTGGGCACCATAATTCAAACCTTGCTGAAGAGGACAGTACTTTTGTGTACGTATCAATATGTTATTTTACAAAATACGCTACCATTAGGAAAGCATAAAAATGTTCTATAATTAATATCCAAACCATTTGTATAAACTGTGAATTACTGCCATTTATACTGCAGCGATTTTCAATATGCATTTTTTTTTTTTTTTTTTTTTTTTTTTTTGTAATAGCTACTTTTGTAGAACCAAATTACTGATGCCAATAAATTCTAACACTGTTCTTTGTTCTTTGCCCGTGCATATAATTAAAAAGTATATTCAAAAGTAACATGACCAATTTAAATATTAGACATGGAAGCTCATTAAGAATGGGTCAAATGTGCTCAAGTAAATACTTCATGTGGTGATGTAATCAATAATCTGAATAAGGACCAAATCAGAACGAAAGCTGGGAAGCAAAAAGCACCAGATATCATTTTGTGGACATTGTCCTTTCATCGCCATTCGTATTAGTTCAGAGACCTCGTTAAACCGACACAGGAGCGTCTGTCACTTAGAACCTTCCGGTTTCAGAAAACGAGAGCTGGAGTTCTCCTATTTCCTACGTCGCTTTAAGAAAAAAAGTAGTAATGCGGTTATGAAGGTGCATAAATGTCAATAAAAGGTAATACAAATATTGTATATAAGATTTAAAAGCCCAGACATGTGTAAGCAAAAGTATTAAGACTCAGATGATATAAATAAAAAGGAACTCCTCGTGTGCTCGGCCTGAGATGCCAATTCTTCCTTTCCTGAAACTGGTACATTGGTGTTGGTCATTTTCATTATCATCACCACCATCATCTTCAATATTATCGTCCTCATCACCGTTACTATCATTACTAACACGATGTTTTTATTAACAATTGTGCATTAATTGTGAGTGACATAGATAGTATTTACATTTGAGTGAGGCTTAAATGAAAAATAGATTAAAAACTTTCAGGATATTGTGTGATATACATCTTATAAGCCAGAGACTACTTATGGCTGTATACAATAAATATGATTAATACACAGTAACTCTTATATTACTTACGAAATAGGAAATAAATAAAGTTTCTGGTTTCTCGTATATGTTGGCTCAATTGTAGGTGTTAGTACTCGTTTTTTAGGTTAATAGAAGAGCTGGAGACGACGTTTATGGTTCTTAAGAAAAATGTGTTGGCGTTAATGTAGGCCGCTGCATAATACACGTTAATCACATGTATAAATATATGCATTAGAATACAACAGACTAATAAAAAAGTGTTATTTTCAAGTTTTCAAGATTCATTCTTATAAATGGGAAAATCAATAATATCATCCTTTACTAGTATCGTGAAGCGATGGCCTTTTCTATTTCTGAAGCGCA
>NC_061847.1:13102606-13122606 GCF_019202785.1 Penaeus chinensis | reverse complement strand
TATACATATATGTATATATACACATGCATATATATACTTATAATGTCCATATATGTATATACATATACATATACGTACGTATACACACACACACACACACACAGACATATGTGTGTGTGTGTGTGTGTGTGTGTGTGTGTGTGTGTGTGTGTGTGTGTGTGTGTGTGTGTGTGTGTGTGTGTGTGTGTGTGTGTGTGTCTGTGTGTGTAAGCACGATGAGGTATATTAACACGGCCGTGGAGAATCTCATCTTTATTTAGCAAACGTTTCGAAAGATCACACAAGCCTTCATTCTCAATGCTGTAAGCGGAAACCAGATAGTAAGGTCGTTAGACATTTCAGTTATCAAGAGAAGGCTCTGGATTTATACGAAATACGTAAATAAACAGTACACACAGTACAAAAATATATGCAAGTTATAAATCATAAATATAAATATTTGTGATGTAAAATGGTATGTTAAACTAGCCAAAGAGGCTATTTATGGTGAAGGGCAGATTGATGTTGGTTGTGTTGCTCAGTTCTGGCTTCGTCTTTTTATCAGGTGGGACTCTGAGGTGATGAGGTCTTGGCGGGAGGAATAAGAGGATAAAATACTGAAATCTGCGTTAGAGAAAGGGTGCGAGTGTTTATGTGAATGCTCTCTTATTGCCGAGAAGGATGGTTTGCTCAGCGGAAGGCCAGTTCTGAAAGATTTGCCTTTGTGTTCGAAGATGCGGTGACGTAGCCATCTGGAGGTTGATCCCACGTACCTAGCTTGGTATGACAGATGAATAAATATACAACATTAGAACACAAGTCAGAACTATAGTTCATAGGTTGTCTCATGAACTTTGCTATCGTGTTGGTATTACTGAAGCCAAAAATAAACTTAATCTGGGGGTAGTTATTTCGTAAGAACGTTTTTAATTGTTTCCCGATTTCATAGCTTAAATCACCCAAATATGGTGGTTTTGCACACTTATAGTTTATTTTGACAGAGACAGTTTGCTGGTTGGAGAAAAGTTTTATTTATTCTATCAAACAACTGTAATTGGTAGGTAATTTTTTTTTTTTTTTTATAATAATTCTTTGTAAAAGGCGGCCCAGTTGCTGTACAAATTGTAAGCTCTAGCGATCAGAGTTTTAACATTTAATCTCGTAAATAGATGGGGTAAAACTGAGGAAGTGTAGGCCGAGGTCAGTGAATATTGGGTTACGGTAAATACTAATATAAAAGATGCCGTTGTTATTAGTGACCAGGGTATCTACATAGGATAGTTGGTTGTTCTTTTTGCATTTAACATGTAAATTTGACACTGAGGTGCTTGGAATTCAGATAAGTTAGAAAAAGGTTTACGTGTGAAGGGTGTCTAAAGAGCAGAAAAGTGTCGTCAATAATAGAGAGGTCTGAATTAAGGCGGGCATTGTTCTAGCTAGTTTTGTTCAAGATAACTTAGAAATGCATTCGCATAGGAGGGGCCTAGTGGGGAACCTATAGCTACACCATCTGTCTGGGTATACATGCATACACTTAACCTTATTTAATCCAAATACAATTTTTTTTTTTTTTTTTTTTTTAAGTTAACCTTATTTAATCCAAATTTGTTCAGGAAAATAGTTTCCAGGTTGTCAACTCTGTTAAGGTATGTGCTTTCTTTAGCAAAATATGTGGAATTATCAATAGTATATTGATTAGTTGTTATAGGAGCGATGATGGGTACAATAAATCTTGCAACATTGTAATTAAAAATGCCAATTGATGAAATAGGTCTTAGAGGATATTTGGTTTGTGAACTTTGGACAGCCCATAAAGTATACCAGGTCTGGAGCCAGAAGTCAAAGAAACTTGTAGGTGTTATCACTGACATAATCTAACATTCGAAAAATTTAAGCATTAATGTCACAGTCTCCCATTATAAAAGATGGGCTTGTTTTTTGGGGCGTTGCCTTTGGGTGATAAACAGTCGGTGCGAGCTAGCTGCTAGTTATACTATCAAATACATAAACATTATATTCATTTATACAAAGATTGATACATTTCCATCTTCGTATTTCAATGATTGAAATATCCCGTAAAGCCGTCAGTTCCATAAACATGGCAAATTTCACCCTTTAACCTCGATTCACATAGAGCAAATATATATAGTTTACTTACAAGATGATTCAGATAATCATTATTACACTGCAATACATTTTTCAGCGCACTTCGAACGTTATATGATAAAATGTTCAAGTTCCCCCTTTTCAGATGGGCATCACAAAATCATAAACCATATCATCAAGGGAACAGTAATTGCAACTCTGTTCTATTTCGAAGACATTTCGCTAAAATGCATGCTTTATTCCTAACCCAATCAACGTGATGTGTTGTTCTAGGACAAGCCACAGAAGGTCCTGCTCTGATGCAAGGAATCCTGACGAGCCTCGTTTTCCAGATCCTGATGGGCGATATGACGCAGCTGTCGGTGTGGGATCGCGCGCTGACCGAGGCAGAGGTTGGCAGAATCGCAACCTGCCAGGAAGTTGGAAGGGGAAACATCCTAAGCAGTGACGTCACCGAACTTGAGGTTGTGGGGCCCGTGAAACAGCAGTGGCAGAAGATCGGCGCATTCTGCAGGTAGTGTTTTCTACCATTATTATTGTATATATTTCTCTGTGTTTGCTTGCCTGTCTCTCCCTACACCCCCCCCCCCCCTCTATCTTTCTGTCTCTATCTTTGTCTCTCTCTCTTTGTTTATCTTTCTTTCTCTCTCTCTTTGTCTCTCTCTCTTTCTCTCTCTTTGTCTCTCTCTCTCTCTCTTTGTCTCTCTCTCTCTCACTTTTTTTTTCTCTCTCTCTCTCTCTCTCTCTCTCTCTCTCTCTCTCTCACACACACACACACACACACACACACACACACACACACACACATATATATATATGTGTGTGTGTCTGTGTGTGTGTGTGTGTGTGTGTGTGTAATATATATATATATATATATATATATATAGAGAGAGAGAGAGAGAGAGAGAGAGAGAGAGAGAGAGAGAGAGAGAGAGATCCATTTCTATCTCCGTTTATTGTTTCATAACAATAGTTTTCTGTCATAATCCTCAAGACGTCCTCATGGCCTTTTTCTTCTTTGCTTGTTTTTTTGTTTTTTTTCCTTCAATAATAATACCATACCTTTCACCTCCAGATCCTCTTCGCACTACTTCCTTATGCTCCCGGAGATGAGGAGCATCACCGCGTCAGTGTCTCTCTGCAACACTTTCAACGCCACCGTCGCCACCCCTTCCTCACTCTCCGACAACCAGAACCTTTTGGAGGAAATGCTGCCTTTCAGCGACGTCTGCTTCCCCTCCAGCACCTGGAAGACCTGGATAGGCGTCAGCGACGAGCTCGAGGAAGACGTCTGGAGGGACCTCTCGACGCAGAAGCCCGTCGAGTTTCTGCGATTCGGAGCCCTGTTCCCCCACGGAGGCAGGATCTACAACTGCGCCTGCCTCATGGTCGACGGCTTCTGGATCGACACCGATTGCACCAACACCAACAGGAGGTGCACCGCCTGCCAGGTTCAGCACTCGGACTTCCTCAGACTGCGGGGCCTTTGCTTCGACAGCGAGCACCAGACTCGCTTCAGGGTCGACGGGTATATGGGCGGGAGGCCTTTCTTCCGCGGTTTCTATGACATGCTGGTCATGTGGGATGCTCAGCAGAAGGAGTGGAAACTGCAAAGCGTTGCTGAAAACCGCACTCTGGCGTCTCTGTCGACCGTGTCCCTCAAATCCTACCCCTTGGGACGACATATGTGGAACACGCACGAGGAGATATGTGGGCAGCCCCCAGGGAGCGGTATTGTTCTCAGCCTCTCACCCTGCAACAGCGAGTACCACTTCATGTGTCGTTCCGGGGACTGCATCGCCCACGTGAAGCGCTGCAATTTGCGCTACGACTGCCTCGACGGAAGCGACGAGGCCAACTGCGACATGATCCTCGTTGGAGAAGAGTACCAGAGGCAGATCCCGCCGGCCGGACCCAGCAACTCTGCCCTCTACCTCGTTCCGTCGCTCACTCTCACGCGTATCGCCAGCGTCGACGACATTAACATGGCCATCACACTAGAGTTCGAAGTGGTGCTCACCTGGATTGACAACCGAGTCACGCTTAAACACTTGTCCGAGTCGGGAGGCATCCTGACGAATGCCGACGCAGCCAAGATGTGGACGCCCAGGTACCAGTTCACCAACCTAGAGGGAGGTCAGGTGAAGCTGCTCGAGGAAAGCGTAGTAGCGATGACGGCGAACAACGCTACCTTCCCCGACTACAATAGCGAAGACATGGGTAAGACTTATTCTCTTCTCGTAATGTCTGTTGATTCAATAACACTGCAGTGGTATTGTCAATAAATTTTATGATAAAGTGTACAGCTGTTCCTAGTATATTTTTCTGTATGTAGATAATGGAACATGTAATTTCTGCTTTTGGAAAGTATTTCTTATGCAAATAAGAGAAAATAGGTGATCAGTAAGATAAGAAACATCCTTCTGGACGCACTAAAAAAGACACTCCTCAGATTTCTTCCCTTTCTTAAGTTTACTTTCCCTTTTAGATATAACTTATCCAGGAACAGAGAACAGGATATCTATGATCCAGCACTACACGGCGAAAATCACCTGCGATCTGCGCTTCTTAGCGTACCCCTTCGACATCCAGGTGTGCGGCATTGACCTCCACCTGCCATCCACCTACGGCGACTTCGTCAGCTTCTCCACCGCCCAAGGCACAATGAGCTACACCGGCCAAGAGGACCTGGCGCTGTACACGGTGAAGAGAGCGCAGATCAGCAAGCACTCCAGCAGGACGAACATCTTCTTCGAGTTCGCTCTCCACCGCCGCCCGGGCGTCGCCATCCTCTCCACCTTTCTGCCATCCATCCTCCTCCTGCTGGTGAGCTGGGCGACGCTCTTCGTCAGGTTCAGCGACCTCAACGTGCGCGCCATCATGTCCCTGACGACGCTGCTGGTGCTTTACACGCTGTTCGCCAACCAGACCAATGCCCTCCCCAAAACCTCCGAAGTCAAGCTGATCGACATCTGGTTCTTCTACATCATCTTCCTTCTTTTCATCAACATCATCTTCCACATTTTCGTGGCAGAGGAGGACGCGCTGGCGGGCACAGCACCCAAAAATCTAATTAGGATTGCCCCCGTCCCAAGCAAACACTCGGGGCCCCCTGTGCTGCGCCGAAGGATTCCCTATCGCGTCCTGAGGCGGTACAGGGACTCCATCCTTCCGGTCGCCATCGTCATTTTCAATATCATGTTTTGGGTCTCCGTGTTTCTTCTTAAAGACTAAGACTCCAAAGCGAAAAAGCAACGTGTGATATCCAGGCCTTTCCTCTTTTTGTGATCTGTCGTGCATCTGCATCAATGTATCACAAGCTATTTCTGTGATATTTTATTCGGCATTCTTCGCATTAGTATAGATTATCATAAACACTTCACGTCTTTTGATTCACCTGGGAAACAAAACATAAAATGCTGCGGCCTCTTCTCCCTCTCTCTCTTTCTCTTTCTCTTATAGTTGTCATTATCAGTCATATCATTTTCATCATCATCAACATCAATAATATCAACTGTATTATCTTTCTCGCACGTTTAATCAGAAGCATTATAAAATTCGTTGGTATTATAATCTAACTGCCGCTATCTTTGTTATGACATCAGCTGAATGGAGGGACATGGTTTTGTCCATATCTAATTGCTGGCTTGTCTGAAGTATGAGCATAAAGATAATGATGGACAGTGCTGGAAATATATGGGTGGCTGAGTGAAATAAAAAACGAGTAGGCGTTTAAACTGTATGAAAAGCCTAGCCCAAGAAGCATAATAGCAACAGGAAACACAAGTAAAACAAGCTAAAACATTTGATAGGAGGAAATTACAAAAGGAGTTGACCAATCCCGCAAAAAAACGTAAACCTACAAAAGATCCCTGAGCACTGACAGTCTCTGCGGTTCCCAGATGGAAACAAAAGAGACAGACAAACTAGCAGAGCGTTGATGTCTTGAGTGCAACGAACACTGACCAGAGTCCGTGCGTAAGAAATGGCTGTAGCATATCTAAAAAAAAAAAAAAAAAAAAAAAAAAAAATGCAAATGATGGACCTATGGCGAATGCACAAATTATGCATGACTTGATATTGAATACTTTACTGAAAACGAACTCGAAGGCAGGTTCAGCACTCTTCACTGTTTCTTCATCTTTAGCAATTTCTGTTGATCGGAAATTACGCTTCTCTGCGGAGTGTTGTTCTGCCTTCCGTCGCCTAAGTTGTTGATTATTGTTTCCATCAAAGTTTTCTTCCACTTTATAAATATAGTAACTTATCCTTGTCCAACATAACCGAAGTCACATAAAGTGACTGTGCACTATTTGCTTTTTCTTAAGGATGAAATAATTTAAGTTAATAATAATAAACATTATGACGTTTTAACAGTAGATCTATTATCTTGTGTATTTCTGGTGGTGATAAAAACGAGGAAATTGTAGTAAATGGTCCCGGGCGCCACAAGGTGTACATTGCATTCTTCGTGTAAATGAGAAGAGGTTAGAGTAGATTTGTGGAAAAGGACCACACAAGTTACTAAAATGAATGATAATGACAACGATGATAATGATAACAACAATGATAATAATAATGTGATAATAATAATAATAATAAATAAATAATAATGAAAATGATAATGATGATAATAATGATGAGAACTATAATAATGATAATAGTGATAAGAAAAATATTCATATTAATGATAATAATTAATGATGATGATTATTATTACCATTATCATTATTATCATTATAACAATAATAATCAATAATATTATTATCATTCTGATAAATGTGAAAATTATGATAGTTATAAAAATAGTTACAGGAACAATAATGATGATAATAATAATAACAATGATAATGTTAACAATGATAACAATAATTATAATGATAATTCTGATAAAAGACAATAGTAATAACTATGATAATGGCAATAACAGTAATTATAATAATGATAATAACGATGATAATGATAATAATTATAAAAATAATTGTAATGATAATGATAATAAGATGACCATGATGATAATAGTAATATTATCTTAATATTGTTTAATTTTATTATTATTTGTATTATTATTAATATAATTATCATTATTATCATTATCATTATCATCATTACTATTATTATTATTATTGTTTTAACTATAATAATAATGATAATGAAAATAATAACAATAAAAATAACATTGATAACGATACTAATGATAATGATGATGATAATAATAATGAAGATAATAATGATAATAATAATAATGATAATAATAATAATAATAAAATAATAATAATAATAATAATAACAATGATGATAATAACAATAACAATAATGGTAAAATAATAATAATGATGATAATAGTAGCAGTAATAATAACAACAAAACGATGATTATAGCAAAAATGATACTATCACATCAGTGTAACTTGTTAATAACTTCATATGACTTCCCGATAAGTTTATTAGAATAAATTCATCAGTGTAGATTATTCCTAAAGACAAGCACTATCTCAGAAAAAGACATTTCACTCAGTTTACTTGTGAATTTCAGTCTTGAAAGGCACAGTGATCCTTGTCACTCTCTAAGTTCTGATAAATGTATTTTATATATGCACACACATTGTGTCGTCGACTGCCTATTATACTTGATAATGGGTAAGTGTGTGTGTGTGTGTATGTGTGTGTGTGTGTGTGTGTGTGTGTGTGTGTGTGTGTGTGTGTGTGTGTGTGTGTGTGTGTGTGTGTGTGTGTGTGCACTGTTGATGAAGTAGACCAAATATTATTTATCGGGGCATAGTTGTGAATAAATATCTATAATGACAAAGCCATACCCAGTAAAAAAGCCGGAATTTGTGCTGTATTCAGCCAAGAAACTATGTTGCCGATAAATCATTCATTGGTATACTATTCACCAGAAGCCTAGTCTATACTCCAGGTTATTGTGCGCACGGGTAAGGGGGGGGGGGGGTTGCTGAGGCCTGTGAGCAGCGGTGAAGTGTGTAGAATGCTATAGAGAGTGGCGGCGCTTGTTTGAATGGAGAAGTGTGATAAAATGGTAGAATATAGTAGAGTGGTGTTGAATGTTGAATGTGCTGAGTGGTGGTGTGGTGGAATATGGCAGACTCTTACGTATTTTCATATAATAGGAGAGGTAGATAAGATATCTTTAGATCTAACTGTACTGCATCTTAGGCAGGGTGTCTACGGTCCTCCTTCAAGGGAAGCCAAGCGACGCCGTACGAGCGCACGTCGTCGCTGCCGGCCTGGGAAGAGGGAGAGCGTCCCCATCCAAGCGTCGTTTCCAAACAAAGCACAGTGAACCTCGCGCTAACCATTAGCGAAGCCTAATTAACTGCTTGATAGTAAGATCGCATCTAAAAGAAAAGAATTAAGAACTTCAGGAAGACTGATTACAAAAATGAAAAATTGTTGGAATATAATATTTAACGTGCATATACTTACATTATATGCAAATCCATAATTTTCTTATTATATATCTTTAGGATTCTATTGTACAAACCCCGCCCCATGTTTTTAGTTTCTGATCAAGTATTCGTACAATTCGAATTTCCACACGTGCATCTTTAATTTTTTCACCATGGCCCTGTTTACTTTTCCCATCTTTGCTTCCTTTAGCCCTAATAGTCTTCCAGCTTTGTTTGTTGTTTGGAGTCATTAATCCAGGTTATGTTATTAGCAACAACTTTCGATAATGTTGTTTTCCTTCTCTTTGATATTTTTCGTATTTAATAAATCTACCTGCTCGATTTTCTTCATGGTATTTAAACGCTTTTACTCTTGTCATTGCGATAATTTCTTGCACAATATCCTGTCTCAGGTCCATCGTACCTTCTTGTGTGGTCTCCACAAAGTGTTTTTTTTTGTATTGCATGGGGTTGTTATCATGTTCAATCTATACTTTTCTGGTGGTAGGACTCGCTACCTTATCACTTCCACTCTGCTAACCATTCATTCTCCTGAGTAACCCTTGCGTTTTGTCAAAGGACACATTCTTCCACATTCTTGCCATTTCCAACGTGAATCCACGCCGCGCTGCGCCGAAGTTGACTGCGCGTTGCCACTTTCTGCACGATCATATCATCAACATTGCCGTTAGTTCCATACAGGAAACAGTGTTTGTATGGGATTCTTCATGAATCGAAGGATATTTATACAAATATATTGAAAGTTTTTATTCTATGTGAGGATATAAATGAAAATGTACAACAGGTAAATGACATTATCCTTGAATCTATAAGGCATATATATAATGCACTTGAGTTACATTGTATAACTAGATGTAGTACTGTAAAGAGAGATTTAGAAATTATATACAAGAAAAGGGTACAATATAAACCACTGCATATGCCGAACTACACATATGTAAGGCCGGGCAAAGCTAGCTTTCGCAAATCTTACTAAACTAAACGGCACATCCCTACGTGTGGATTTGTGAAGGCGGGCATTTCCCTACTCGCGTGTTGGTGCGAACGGATATCTCCCTACTTCGATAGACATTTGCGGGGAATATGCCTTGTCTCTTACATAGCGCATTTGCCCTTTCCTGGCACTAACCACTAGTAGGAAAGTGCCCACTTGCATAAAACAGCGAGCAGGGAAATACCCTCCCGCATTAAACTTCATTCAGGGAGAATGCCCGTCTATGCAAAATTTCACGTAAGGAAATGTTCGCTTAATTATTATAAAAAGAAAAGGGGACGGTAGGAGAAAAGTTCGGTAGGGTAATTGTCCGACTTCCAGCCCCTGCCTGTGGTGTAAGTAACAAGTGGATGGGTATGTTCGAGCACCTGTCGTCACTGATTTCGCCATCAGCGCGCAGTTTTCACATGTATATATGTGGCACCGTCCAGTAGCTTGTAATGCGCGTGTGCCCTCCCTTCTCCACCTGATTGAGCATCGTGTATGATACCAAGTTCTTTGCAATGATTAGGATCAGTTAGGCTCAACCAAGAATGCTTGTAGTAGAGATATTGAAGCAAAATTGGGTATTAACATAAATGGAGAGTTCTCAGTACCTTGCTCCCCTGCCACCAGCAACAATAGGATATACAACACGTAAATTCAATTAAATCTCTTCTGAAAACACAAAATATTATTATAGTATTATGAACCATCATAAACCAACTGAACCGTTCGTTCAAACAAATGGGGGAATCAACTTATTTCAAACAAAACACCGCAACTCGGAGCAACTGGCATGGCGTCTCCCTCCAGCATCTTGCCTCTAACCTCTTGCGGACAATAACTGCTCTGGCCACTGCCACAGGCTGCTCGCTCTCCATGAAAGCCTGAAGAAGAGAACTGCTACCGACATGCCCCCTACAGCATGTCAATTCCTAAACAAAGTTTAAATCTTCAAGAAATTCACGAATACTACGGGCGGCCCCCCGCCCACCACGAAGGCCGAAAGGTAGGAACTCTTTATACACATGTTCCATACTTCCAATATTATAGTTTCTCACTATAGTTGAATGAAAGGGGATATTGATTACGAAAATAGAATATATGAATCCTGTTTCGCTGATGAATTTGTGCTGACCTACGCTGAAAGATTACTGCGCAGTTCAAAAATATGCCATGATTCCAAAACGGTTATTACAATAGTATTACCAGATAGTAAAGCGATAAAAGATGTGGATGTAATTGGTACAGATACCACACGATATGAGCCAATCTTGACACCAGTGCGCATGGAATGTCATACACACCCTTGTTTCTGGCAGTTGTTTCCGAACCTGGGAGGCGAGGATAGTCCTCAAAGTAGCCAGATAAAAAAGTAAAGAAAGAAGTTATTAAGGGCTATAAAGATACATAAATGTGACAATGTGTAACAATAGATTGATAAAGCAACAATAGAAAAAAATATGAAGACTCGAGTCTGCTGACGTCGGTCTCGCTGGTTGGAGTCGCCTAACGCTTCAGACACACTTCTGGTTGTATTCATTTCAATGAAGAAACACTAAATAAGTGTTCAGGGACGTAGTCAGAAGTTAGTAAAACGATTATAATGACCACTGTTGCGAGCATTTCAGCGCGCCGGATGCCACTTTGTATCCCAATGTATTCCTTATCAGAAATCCTGATTAGGGACATAGAAATGTTATGGAAAACCGAAGGATCAGAATACACGAGAAGTAACAACAACGGCCAAATTATTGCATCCGAAAAGTGTTGTACATGATGTGTTCCTATGTTGAAAGGATGAAGCGAGAGGAAAATAATGTAGGGTTATATAAAAGCAACAATAACGTGGAACTATCCCTAATAGTTGTAGGTGATAAGAACGAAGAAAATTATGCCGAAATAGGATTATAAGGAACCTTCAGATTAAGAAGTATTTTCCAGTGAAAAGATGAAGCTAGGTTCAATTTTCAGAGAAATGGACAGAAATGTAGATGGGTTTATTTATCCAATTACGAACAAGATAACAGATAAAATGGCTGTATTGACAGAAATATTGACTAATAAATAACTGCGCACATAAAGAATAATGTCAAGTTGAAAAAAATATATATTAGTTCCCCCTCCAATGGCTAAAAGTAACTTCATTCTCTATGAAAAATAATTCAAGGGCTAATCACTAGTGAAAATGAAGAGCATAACGATAAAGGTGAATATGATGATAATTGGACAATGATTATTGTGGTAGAGATTATAATAATAAGGATGATAATAATAATAATAATAGATTATCATGGTGATGATGATAATACCATTTAATGATAATTAAGAAATATTTTAGCAATAGAATGTAAAGACAGTTAAAAGGCGGGGATCGTGAACATGGCCACTTTATTGTACTAATATGATTACTGATATTATAACAATAAGCCATAATCATTATTGCTATTACGACTACTGTTATTACGATGATGATGACGATGACGACGGCGACGATGACATCGATAATGACGATGATGATGATAACAGTAATTATAAAAATGATGATGATAATAATAATAATAATAATAATAATAATAATAATAATAATAATAATAATAATAATAATAATAATAATAATAATAATAATAATAATGATAATAATAATGATAATAATCAAGATAACAATAACAACAATAACAATCATGATAATGAGAACAATATTTGTAATGATAATAATAATTATTATTAATGTAATAATAATGATAATAATAATAATGATGATAATATTAATGGTGGTGATGATGATGATGATGATGATGATGATGATAATAATGATAACAATACTAACAATAATGATGATGATAATAATAATGATAATGATAATGATGATAATAATAATAATGATAATGTTAATGATGATGATAATAATAATAACAATAATAATAATAATATTGATAATAACAATAAACATATTGATAATAATGATAATAATAATAATAACAAAAATAATAGTAATAATAATAATATCAATAACAACAACAACGACAATAATATGCTATCAATTATGATAATGATAGGAATAATGATAATGAAAAAACATAATTGCTAGTGCTATCATCATTTATTCATTTACAGGGAAGAGAAGAGTAAATACCCAAACGATAATTTCCATAGTGATTCGGTTCAGTCGTAGCCTCATTGGGTCTGAAGTAGATGCTGGTGAAGTGTCTTTGTTGTTTTTTTGTTGCTTGTTACTCAGCCATCGTGAATAAAATGAGCTTTCAGACTTCTGCGTTATATTTGTGTTATATTCTGGGCTGGGTAATGGAAATATGAAGTCAGATGTTCAGATGCTCGTCTTTACAGATTCCCTTCCTTCTGTTCATGTATTGTTCAGCGCGAGTTTTCCATCACTGTTCTTAACACTGTCATTATTATTATTCTCACTTTTATTATCATTTCATGGTTGTTACTGTTTTATAGGTATCTTAAGGAATAATTTACTTACTGTGTTGGATTGAACACAACATAGATATATAATTATATAATCAATAAAAGAAAAGTAAGAAATGCTAATATACACTGTAGATACATAATCATATCCTGTGCAGAAGATGTAGAATATTTCTAACTAATTCCATTACCTAGCTCAGTATACAACTGATCCTTTATTCTCAGAATACGTATCTATCCTCCCTTATTTGTAAATTTTACGTACTAGCTACTCAGAGATCTTACAACAGCAAATTGGACCGCTTTCAAAGCCTTCCAAAGCAGAAAGTAGAATCCACTTCATTCACAAATATTGTCAGAAACAACACCAACCAAGACCAAATCCTATTCCTCGCCCTGGCCTGCACCCCTGTCTTTGCCCTTATCATGGATGGCACTGTCTGGCAGCCAAAATGACAGGACGCTAATCAAACTAACAACGTAACACTTGACTTTGCGGAAGCCTCAGACAAAGGGCTTCACAAATCTAATTTTCACAGAATTACTGCTTTTCTGACTTGTTATACCCAGGGTGCTCAATTAGCAGAGCTTCTCCTGACCCTGTCATTGCCTCAATTAGCGTCCCGCAAGGCACCAGCCCAATTCAATTTTGATCCTACTGTTCATGAATAATTCCCAATATCCAATACTGAAAAAAAGAAAAAGAAAGAAAAAATACACACACACACACACACACACACACACACACACACACACACACATACACACACACACACACACACACACACACACACACACACACACATATATATATATATGTGTGTGTGTGTGTGTGTGTGTGTGTGTGTGTGTGTGTGTGTGTGTGTGTGTGTGTGTGTGTGTGTGTGTGTGTGTATACAAGAGGCTTGTAGACGGCCAGATATAGACTTCCTTGAACAAAAATAAAGCATTCCAGTATTTATGCTCACCAGAACGACACAACCATTCAACAAACTTACATCCTGTAAACTGTATCCATCTCATCATATAAATATTTTTGGGTACACCTCTCAGATAACATTATCTTCACCTTACTTACAGAATGCATAACATGTAAAGCCAATAAAGTTTTTAGGGAGAAGCCCACACATTTATAAGCAGATATCAAACACAAGTCTGACAATAAAACCAATTTTGTAATATAGTGCAGCTGTATGGGACACATACACCAACCCAATACAGACAAGCTCAAGCAGGTCAGTACTACGACCGCTAGTTTCATTACACATAATTTACATAACAGTTATTACTTCTGTCTAAACATCGTAAGAAACTACTCGTGGCAGATAGATGAACAACCTCAAATACATACAGCGCCTCAAGGACACAACAACGGGTGAAACCTTCACAAACAGCTCTCATGCCTCGTAAGACCAGCAGCTCCACAAACCTCCCTGTCCCCAAGCAAACCAACCTCACGTGCGTCAAACATGCTGACCAGCGCTCTCCGCGTGGGGGTTGAGGATGAGACTGGAGCCCGTGCGTTCGTGTCCCTGAGTTGGACCGGGCTTGACTCTTGGAAGGGCATCCAGTCGGGCAAGAGTAGCACCGTACCATTCCCCCGAGCAAAGGAAACCGGTGTGGGTCATCATTACTATCATTATCTTCATCATTACTACTATCATTATCTTTATCATTAATATTATTGACACAATTAGTGTCGTTAATGCCACTTATGAATTGTTATATTCCACTATTAATAACAATCATTGATTAGTATTATTATCTTTATTTTTTATTACCCTCGTTACTATTATTAATAATATTATCACTATCATTATCATTATCCTTTGATCTTTACTAACATAAATGTTATTATCATTATCATTGTCATTATCATTTCCATATCACTATCATTATCATTATTATCATCATTGTCATTATTTCTTTTCAATTTGCTAAATACTGAAGCATATTATATGACGTAATGTAAGGAGTACACACCCTTGCATCAACTAAAACGTTTGCACAAGGACATGATGGCACCGACATTCACGGGGAAGGTGCCAATGGAACACGAAATGGAAAGACACATATAGTGCAGACAATATCTGACATTATATGAAATGTTATGTCACAGAAGGAATTTGCGAATGAAAGTGGGCAAGAAGGAAGAGGGAGAGGGAGAAAGGGGGTAAAGTGGGCTTTAGGAGGAAAGGGAGGGAATGGAGCTTCAAGAGGAAAGGGAGATGGGGAAGGGGAAAAGGAGGGTACTTAAAGTTGACAAGGGAATGAGTAAAGGGAGATGAGGGGGAAGAGATAGGGGGCTGAGAGAAAAGAGGGATGGGGGAGAGAAGAAGATAAAGGGAGTGAGTGAGGTGAAGGGAGGAGGGAAGTGGGAGGGGGTAGATGAGGGCATGGAGTGGGAAGGAGGATTGAATTTAAGGAAGATTTGGGAGTGAGGGGGTGTAGCAGAGCCGGAAAGAAGAAGGAAAAGGAAGAGAAGGCGCGAGAGGTAGACGGAAAAAAAGATAAAAAGAGTAGATTGAAAAAGTACCTCTTCTTTCATTCCGTGGAATTTCCACGGATAGCGCTAGTTATTACCATTATGAAAAGGTCCAACTGTATATATTTGTTTACGCTAAAATATGAGGTATTCGTTTTCTGTAGCGGATTTTTTAAAGAAAACTATTAGTACCCGCTAATACTTAACTAAACGAACGCAAAAAAAATATAATAATTATATACCTGATATGAGCGTAGGCCCTTTTTGTAAAAAAGACACTCATTTAATATCCGATTCATATATCAGTAATGGCATACACTATAAACATATGCTTCAGCCATAATTCTTAGAAACAAAAATCTGATAAACCAAATCAGTTGGACGGTTTCTTTTGACTATCTAAGGGAAATATATTGAAAAAGACTCAAAACACTGAATTTCCAAAGGAAAAGTACAATCTCTACATCTATAATAAATCTATATATTCCCCTTTTATGGAGGGGCAGGCAGTAGTTTTAAATATCTAATACTTTTGTAGAGCTATGTATAAATTCCTTTAATCAGTATTGTTTGGAAAGCCGTTATTATTTCCCGTTTTCTTTAATATAATAAAAAGTAGCTAAGTGGGATCGCGAAAGTTTTATCTTATATTTCTCTACTACACTTTATGTATGGATATGTTAATGAGCAGGGTATTATAGTGAACGTTTATTCTTTACTATGTTAATATGCAGTGAAGAATTGTTGTATTTGTGTTATTATGAGCATCATAATTGTATCATAAATCAGCCATTTTGTAATCCTACTGTGCTTTTATAGGAAATATTGTTAGTAATGTCGTCCATAATTACTTTCATCAATATGTAATTATCATATACACTTTCATGTATAATCAATTATAAAAGTTGTTGTTAATATTAAGGTTTTCGTAACTCAAGAAACATTACTTTGCGTATTTTATGCATATGGATTTTTTTTCTAATTTCTGTGGCAATGTACATTATATACATTATGCGTATTCTCACTGATATGATGATTTTACTTTGTGACAAGATTTATACTAAGTTGTACAGGAGACGAAAATAGGAAATATGTATTTCTTTACGTATCCCTCTCTGCATGAATGATACTTTGAGTATGGAAACAGTAACTAGTTAAGAAAATCTTATAATAAATTTTAGTTTTTATCTAAAAATATTATATGTGCGAAAGCTTTAATGTCATAAAGACATGTGTACATCAGATATTGAATTATAAAATATTTACAGGTGGAAGTTAGATGATGTAAATTGGGGAATCTGTCAGAATAGATTGGACAACCAAACAAGTGGTGTTTCGCCCAATTCCAGTCAAACACTTTATCTGTATCAGTAAACAAACAATATATCTCGACCTGATTTAAGGAGCTGTAATGTATTCATATTTTAAGCATTTAACCCTGGAATTCCCGATATAATATAGCGACTCTACACGAACCACGAACTGAAAACCTATACAGACACTTCAAACTCATTCCATAACACAAGCGCTGGCGTTGGATAGGATGGATAAACGTAAAAAACAATGTAAAAAAAAACGTGTACGCTTCATAGAAATTGTGATGTCACTTCTAACTAATGTAATTTCACAGAAATCAAAAACTGAAAACGTCTGGAAATAATACCGTCACCTTCTGTTCTCATATAAAACAAAGGTTGCATAAATCGTATTCATGTTGATAAATGTAGAAAGGGTATGAATGAGAGTGAATGTTTTCACAATACAGGAGAAGCATATGACTGGTTTCGATTATATTTTCGTCATAATCCATGATGTATTTCTGGCGAAGATATAATTGAAACCGGTCAAATACATCTCTCGTATTGTGAAGATAAAGGGTCACAACTTGCACTCCGATCAGCCGTCTCGTAGCACAACAAAAAAAGGCGTCTGTGCCCGACAGTGAACACATCAATCCTTCTATTATCATTCAGTGCCATGTAATTGCCACTATCACAGTATATGGTGTGAGCGCTGTCACACTACACGGAATGGTCCAACTTGGTGCGACCGTACCATATCAGTGTTTACATATCCTCGTGGCTCACGTCGATGTCACAACACTGAAAGCACACTCTCTCGTCACCCTGCTGGTCCTCTTCATCCAGTCGCTCTTGTTCCTGGAACGTCTGCTGGATCCTCTGCTCTGCCAGATCACTGCTATGGCGGGAGCGTTAGCAGGAATCTGGCACTGCTCAAGTAGGCACATCGGCAGGGCCTTACCACGATGCCCAGCGCCCCCTATTTCTCCTTTTTTCATCTCATCTCTCTTCCTCTAGCTTGACTGGGCGACCCCACACAGCCCCTCCGCCAATAACACCAACGAACTCGGCTAAATTCACATGGAATGCATCAGCCGCGGTTGCCACGTAACCAGCCTCTCGTCTCCTCATCTCTCCCCTCGTTTTCTTGCTTCGTCTACCATGGTATTCTTGTCAGAGTCCAAACTACTCTATACGAACGGTTCTTACATGTAGCAATATTAAAAAAGTGTAATGTTTCCTTAACTTATTGATATTGTAAATATTACTTTGGAATGCGTGTTTATTAAATTACGGTTGCACATGATAAAATAATTATTGATAATTATTGCAATCGTTTATTGCCTAAACAACGTGCCTGCTGAAAGATAAAACCTTAAAGTGAATTCTGAAGATACCGCAGACATGAATAAGAGCCTTATGATACTAGTGAAGCAAAATAAATTCGTTTATTGTATCTAATTCTTTTGTAATTATATAGATCTTCAGTTAAGCTGGATCAAGTTATTGGGCACAGTAGTGCTTCATGCAGCAATGGTAACACCTCACTTTCGAAACTGCTGAGCGACGCCAACAAATCTTGTCTTTCTCTACTTACAAAAAATATATTCACGTACGCATATCAGTTGACATCTGATTTGCATGTCAGTAGCATTCGAAAACACATGATTTGCATGTCAGTAGCATTCGAGATCATAGAAAACATTTTTGGAGTAGGATTCTGTGTGGGTTGATGTTAGCAGCTGAAAATAAGTATATACAGGAACACAGACATTTGCTTCCGATCCAGGTTACAATCCGCCCGAAAATTGTGCGCTTTACCAAGGAGCCACCGAACCAAACTAATCTGAATACGGATTGTCGTGGTGATTCAAAGCCACCCGAGGGAGCAGCGATCCTTGCATAGAAAAGGTCATGCTCTCATATCCGATGTTTGTTTGGCACTCGATACGCTTCGGACCAAAACAAACCTGACTAAGTGTTGTTCCTCCAGAATATACAAAAGATAGCTCAGTCACTGACGTTTGTAATGACAATGATTACAGTTCATCCATTTACAAACTGAAATATAATTTTCCAGGTGCTTCAGCTCTACATGAAACATAACCATCCTATATTTGAACTCATTTACCTCTGTGTTGAGAATCCTCGGTTACTATCTTATTCAGTTAAAATGCTATTAAGCTGTGTGTATTTCATAGTTACTTTTAATTAAATTTCAAATTAATTTTTGAATACATTCATGTACCACTGTTTTGTAAAACTGCTTTACTATTTGTCACACTGCTAAAATGTTATCAGTAAGTAAGTAGGTAGGTAGGTAGAGAGAGATTATAACAGGCAGGTGTTCATTCCTTCTACCCGAGAGATGGAACGGGATATTCGCAGGAAGAGGAATCAATAAATCATTTAGCCTCTCGCGAAGGGCGCTCTCCTGTCACTTGAAGGAGCCTCACATTAAATGCAGCAAAATCCAGTAGTAAATATAAAAAGAGAAGTTGGGTGCCGGCGGAGGCGCGTTCCCGCACGCGATTCGGTCTCCGCCTGCTCCAGCTGTTACGTCAGCTGCCTCGCCCGGCATACGGCGCTTATCGAGCATATCAGAGTGCTCAGGAGAGTCTATGAGAAGTGCATAACAGCCTCGTTTGCTGGCCCTCGTTGCAGTCGATACTATGATAACTGAAACATGATTAATTGAGCCCTTTTCCGGCACGTGCTCTGTTACCGGGTCGGTTACCGAGCGTCCAAATTATCTCCATGATATATCGGTGGTTTTATCGATCAGAACCATAATTCTATAGCCGACTATACTCTCCACGAACTTCTAACACTCGCATCTCACCGAAAGAGCAAGTATATGGCGAAAATGTGTGAGAAAAGAGCCGGAAATAAAAAACAAGAGCCGGCAACCCAGTGCGCACCTGGCCGGTACGGAGTGCGCCGTATCGTCACATTCTTGTCTAAGCCCAGCACTTCCCGCGTCGTGACGTGAATACAGCCATCCCTCCTTATCACTGAAAGTCACTGCCAGACCAGACACTTATCCTTACGCATCTCACTTCACTGCGTGCTGTAACAGTCGCATGACCACCAGGGGGCAAGAAGCAGGCACGACTAATTAACTGTAGCGAATCGTGGAATTGTTGCTATCATACTTCAGCGAGCCTGGGTACAGGTGTTCCGTTTTCATCTGCCGGGTGATACGATTGTGATCTATTTTTGATCCGTTCTTGCGGAAAGAAGTCTTTTTCTTGACCGCGTATGCGACCGCCTAAGGGCTATCAGCAA
>NC_061847.1:13090106-13092606 GCF_019202785.1 Penaeus chinensis | reverse complement strand
CATGAATAACAGGACTTAAATCAGCTCACGGGAGGAGACCAAAGTTCTAGTAATCCAAGGAGAACTAAGCCGACTATAAATAATGTTATTCATTATCCAGTGGCCGACACAAGAATTAGAATTGTTGGCCGATGGCTTATAGAGCAGCTTGTCTCCTTTTGTGATTATAACCAGTGCACTTTACAATGATATAAATGTGCATATTATACTGTATATTAATTTCATTGCCAATTGCATGAATTAATTAAGACAGTGCATATTATGTAGCGACAGAAAGCAATACAGACACTGCGTAAAACACACACGAGTCCATGATAAACGTAAGAATGTACAGTAGTACATGTTGCCAATACATCCTTGGAGAACGTGCGGGCTTTCCTGATCGACCTGAAGTCAATGACGAACGTAAACTCAGTATTTCTTTTATAGTTTCCCTTGTTTCGTCATCATGAAACGCAAGCAACCTAGCCTCATATCACAGTGATCAAGAAGCCATGACGGGCAAACACTGGAGATAAAGACGTATATTACTCGACATGATAGATCAACGATTTGCAAAAGAATCCCAATTGATAAAGGTCAACACATCTCGCAGCGCCCTTGTTCCCTGCTGATATTTGTCGAACTCTTGTGGCGACGGATTTCACGGACTTTGGATCATTATCAACGAATAACAGAAAAAAAAAACTTTTGAAATAAGTTCTAATCTGGAAGAACATCACAATATATATTACATGGTGTTCTCCAGTTTGTCATCTGCGGAAAAGCGAAACCCGTGTAACGTCATATATCATCAACCTGGTAATCAGATTTTTAAAAAATACTTCAATTAACGATCCCAACGAAAGGTAGAAGGTTTTACTACTTTGCCGTAATCGTAGAGAAGTAATAATAATAATAATAAATTAGTTTGATTGCAATTGTGACATACTGTTTCATTTTGCTTCTGTATGCAAGGAATGGCCGGGGTTAGCATCCACTGGCGGCGAGGGATTTGAACGCAGGTCAGCAAGATTGCTAGACGAGATCGCTACCACTGCACCATACAGCACAAAAATGTACACAGGAATATTGTTTTGCATTTGTCTGGGACTGCTTTTTCGAGTAAACGACTATGTAATGCGTATAAGTAAAGCAAATTATTTTAAAATCTATTTGTTTACAAATGTTAAGGTATTCTTTCCTCGAAATTCATACTAAGCTCTGATAACCTTCAAATGTACTTTCTATTAACTATTCAGTAGTGAGTTAGTTAAAGATTCAAATAATAAACAAAATACATAATGCCGTAACCTCTCCTCACGACGCGTCCAGGAACTGACTCAGACTGGTCGGGCGAAAGAAGCGTGATCCAAGGGCCTCTTTCGTTCCTCTTCTCGCAAAACGTTCGTCTACGACTTCGTGATGTGCTAGTGACAGGCTGCAGGGAACTAAAAGAAATAGACAGCCCGGTGTGCATTTTATTTCTAAAATATAATAATCAATTACCATGACACCACTAACGCACGGCATGCAAAAATACATTGTTTAATTACTTTACATGTGGATAGTTAAGAAGAACAGAACAATAGCAACTTAAACATAATTAGCCTATTCATAGTTATTCCGCATGTCATTGTTTAATACCCAAGCCTTATTAAACCAAAGCCAAAAGTATTATCCCTTTGGAAAACAGTCACAGCCATGCTTACTTAACAATTTATCACCCGAAAAGCAACATTTCCAGGCACCATTACGACAAATATACAGACAAATAGGCAGCCATGTTTCGCCAGCAAGCAGCCAAGGGTGAACAGTGCATGCGCCAAGTGCACATTTCCTGAGGGAGAGCCACCACGTGTCACATTGGCATAAATAAATAATTCTGAGTCGCCTAGCTGGAGTCAGTCCTGATCAGGGTGAATCACCTGTTCCCCGTCTGCAAGCACGTGTATGCATACCGTGCATTGGAATGACAGATCTTGTTGCTAGTGTAAATGGTGTCGCGCGGTCTCGGACTGTGCAACTTCTTCGTTCGATCTGCTTTTATTTACGTCCTCTGGTTCTCTCTCTCTCTCTCTCTCTCTCTCTCTCTCTCTCTCTCTCTCTCTCTCTGTGTGTGTGTGTGTGTGTGTGTCTCCCTTTCTCTCTTTCGCTTTATTTTTTCTCTCTGTCTCCCTGCCTCTCCCTCTCACTTATACCATCACAGTCATTCTCTCTCTCTGTTTCCCTATCTATTCATCTGCCTCCTTCTTTCTCCGTGGCCCCTCCCTCGTATCGTGCACATGTCCCTTGTCACCCCAAGCCCTCGGTCATCAGTCATCAAATGTAGTACAAAGTTCTGTTTAATATTTCAGGTGTTCCCTGTTTGCAGCTCAGTGTGTTGGTTATAAAAAGCGCTTAATGCCAGGGAGTCATCGCGGCTTTGGGGACACGGGGAAGTTAGGTACACGTATCATAATTGATAATTAAACAGTCATCAGGTATTGACGGGGTATTATTGCAGGGACTGAACGGGAGT
>NC_061847.1:13055106-13070106 GCF_019202785.1 Penaeus chinensis | reverse complement strand
ACTATTTATCTTTGTTTTCTTTACGCCGGTGTTATTTATTGTCTGTACATGCGTTACAATTTATTTTCCTTCACACAGACACAAAAGTAGACACTGTGTGTGTGTTTGTGTGCACGCGCGTATGTGTGTGCCCGTGTATGTTATTTGCGGACCTATGTTTACAGGCGTGCACGTGCGTCAGTTTGCACGCGCCGCCGGCATCCGCGCCCACCGCCCGCCAGCGAGGCGCGTAGGGGCGCGGACCAGCGAGGCGGCAGTGAGGCCAATTTCAGACCTAAAATGCTACTTCCGCCATAGGGGGGAACGAAAACAAGGACATGCAGTTTTGCTTTACGTCAGTTTCATTTTCTTGGATTCGACCTTGTCATTTGACCTTCAGTGTTAATTTTTTCACAATTATATGACTTTTTGATTGTTATTTACCCTGAAGATCTAGCGACAAGCATAACAAGGCAACAGCGGCAATTTCAGTCATTACAAGCAAAGACACTGCAGGAATACTGTGCCGGCAAGACAGAAAAGGAGGAATCATTAGCGAGGAGGATCGACAACTGCAAGAACCAATAATGATCTTGCATTAGTTATTCATCACAGCCATTAGGCCACTATTACAAATTACAGTATCATTTATGTAAACGCAATGGATACACAAATACTACCAAATAGTTATATGGTTGTCGCCCAAATGACTTGATTGCAGGTAATAACCTTATCAGTTGACGCAACAGACATTAGGTAATCAATCAACCATTAATAGCCTGAACTTAATAGGTCACACTCCGCTACAAAGGGCGTTGTCCTCGCCACTCGCGATTGACAGGGAGTCCGGGCTGTGTTATCTGCTTCATCATCGAGGACGCCCGTGTTAGAAGGAATCGGTCCGAGACCTGACACGCGGCCGCTTTACGACGCACGACATTCCGGGGACCATGATGGCACGAAGAATTGCTTTGCTGCGGTTGTTGAGCGAGGGAAGGAAGGGAAGAGGACGAAGGAAGGAAGGAGAGGGAAGGGGAAGAGGAGGAGAAAGAAAAATAGGAATGGGTGATTGGATGGATAAAGGAAGGAAAGAAGGAGGGAGGGGGAAGGAAGAAGAGAAGGACGGAGAGAGAGATACAGACTGACTTTATGACTGACAGGCAAACAGAGAGAAACAGAGGAAGAGAGAGAGAGAGAGAGAGAGAGAGAGAGAGAGAGAGAGAGAGAGAGAGAGAGAGAGAGAGAGAGAGAGAGAGAGAGAGAGAGAGGGAGGAATGTGCATGCATGCAATCAGCTAGGAAGACATGGCAAGATAAAGTTAGTGTCTTTTGCGTCTAGTGAGAGAAAAGTGGTAGAAATGAAAGAGGAAGCAGAAAATATGCACCGAGTGCCAATCATTCCTTGGTCTCATGTGTTCTCTTTTTTCCAAGATCATTATCATTTAAGGAAAACGAGCGTGCCTTATCAGGTGATCTTGGAGTATACATTAGAGTATGTAGGTCACTTGCAGTGAGTTGAGGAAGTGAGCAACATTACAAATAAAGGTGGAATTCGCTTACTTTCAAGCTTACGAGGTTTCCCATAGTATTTGAGTAACTCGATATAAACATTTATGAATATTCTCACAAGAGAAGTCTGTCCGTGCCTATGCTGCAAAAACAGTGATAGAGGAAATTTGATAACAATTTACCCGGAACTGTTTTACTAACTTGCAGTATCTACAGTCTTTATATTTTTTAGGTGATATTTCATTATTACAATGCTGGATGCAATTGAATTACACAGTACACATGAAGTCCCTTGCGAATAGTAGGCGTCAACACACTTTCAGATGTCATGGATGATTGGAGTGAACACAGCTCCATGACGAGACAATGGTTCAAAATGTACTTGTTAAACCGTTTGTATTAATTCATCTCGTCCTTGATAAATGTGCTTATCTAGTTTTTATAGTCTAACAGAATATATATGATTCTGCCTATCCCTGACTCAGGGGAGGGGCGAACGGAGACTATGAAGGATGTATTCGGGTGGCTAGATATCCTATTCTGAACTGGCAGGGAGTCGGGGAAGTAACAAAGCTTAATTTGCCTTACTGACGTATAGCATGAGGGATCAGTGCATCCTAGGAATGGAACTGGAGTGATATCCACCCTGGAAGCGGCCTTCACAGTCAAGAACTTGGGTGGCTCTCTTGTTGATTATAGGTCATTATAGGTCATTATAGAAATAGAGACAAATAGAAAGTCATTCAGGTATATTCAGAAAAAGGGTCATTAATACGGTCCATTTAGACGTCATATTATGTGGTTGGCTCTAAATAGCGCTATGTTGCAAATATCCAGGACGGTTTTCTTTCAGACATGGCGGGTTCGAGTGAAACATAAATCAAGCAAACTATCTGATCTGACATAATGTGTTCCATGTCCTTATCACTCCCTTGCAGTCTTATACATCAATTCCTTAAATGTTGAAAAAATTTCTGTTGCAATGCTACATCATGCAGTCCATGGTTAGTACAATTATCCTCCTCACCACAGGTAGCGCGAAGCAGAGCCACGCTACAATTTTTGTCTCATCACCACCGTAACACTATAAGGTTATATTTTTTCTCCATTTATTGGCCTCAGGTTCTTTTATTCCATTTTGTCACTGTCCACCGTCTTCCAGGGGTTCCAGTTGGCACACTCGCTGGGCGGCGGGACGGGGTCGGGCATGGGCACGCTGCTCATCTCAAAGATCAGGGAGGAATTCCCTGACCGCATTATGAACACCTTCTCCGTCGTCCCCAGCCCGAAGGTAAGCCTTGGAGTACCTTGCTTGCTTTTACCTCTTTTCACTTTCTTTCTTTATTGATTTATTTACCAAGAATATTCGTTCTACAGATATTGATATGATTGCTAGTGTACATCACAGGTAAATGCAGGTCTCGCAGTGCGAAATACTCCAACAAATCGCAGACCACAAACCGTAGACTTTCGCCAGCGTTTTCGCAATTTTACCTCGGATCCACTTCTTGCTTGCATCATCGTGAAAACAATGTAATCAATTTTATTTATCGTGAAGTTTACAACCTTAGCATGATATTATATATAACAGAGGATCTCCATCCATCATTTAAGCGGCCCGACTCCATATAGCACCAATGACATTAATAGATTCATAAAGACAGATTAGCTTAGCTGAGAAACTTCCTTGGTGTTGTGGGAAGTAATTTTGTAAGAAAGGGAAGCGGAGGTGTGGGCTCCACTGCAACCGATGAGGTAATTACTGACCCATTATTTTAATTAGTGGGATATTGATTCGACGTAACCTTTTCCCTCCCCCCCCCCCCCACTCCTAGCCGCCGTATGCCGAAAGAGCCGTTTCCCTCCACAACTCTCGCTTTCGGACGCCGCCTCCTTCCACTTACTCCAGCCTTACTTCCGTTCCCTTGCACTCCCGCCCACTCCCTTCCACCTATTCCACCTCTTGGACTATTTCTTTCCATTACTTAGACCATATTCTATTTTTTCATACGTTCTTCCTCCTTACTCCGTCCATCCATAATACTGTTTTCCTTTTTCTACCAGTCCTTTTTCGTTCTGTTAATGCCTCTGCTTGCTACTTCCGATATTTCTCCCCCCAGTTTCTTTCTTGATAGTCTTCCTCCTGTCTTCCTGTCTCTGATATTTCCTTCCCTTACATCTCTTCCTCATATCCCTTCCTCTCTTCCTCTTTCAAGCATTCCTCCAGTCTTTATTTTTGTTTCTTCCTCCATTCCGTCCATGCGTATCCCTGCTTTTCCTTTATTACTTCCCTGTACCGTCCTTTCATTCCCTTTTTTTTTTTTCCTCATCCATTCCTTCTGCATATATCTTCTATCCTTGTATCATCCCTTTTCCCATCCGCCATTCCTCAATTCTCCATTCCCATTCCCTCTTCCATTTCTTCACCATACTTCTCTCCCTTTATCGCCTTCTCTCCTTCCTTCCACCGTCCTCCACTCATCTTCCTTCCTCCTCTATTTCCCCCATACTTCTCTCCATTTATCTCCCTCCCTCCACCATCTTCCATTCCTATTCCCTCATCCTCCAACACTTTCCCATATTTCTTCTCTCCCTTTATCGCCCTCTCTCCCTCCTTCCATCGTTCTCCACTCCTCTCCCTTCCCCCTACTCCTCTGTTTCTTCCTCATACTTCTTCTCTCCCTTTATCGCCGTCTCTCTCCCCAGGTATCCGACACGGTCGTGGAGCCCTATAACGCGACGCTCTCGGTGCACCAGCTGGTCGAGAACACAGACGAGACCTACTGCATTGACAACGAGGCCCTCTACGAGATCTGCTTCAGGACGCTCAAGCTGGCCACGCCCACCTACGGTGACCTCAACCACCTGGTCTCGCTCACGATGTCCGGCGTCACCACCTGCCTCAGGTCAGTTTAGCCTCTACTAGCAATATTATTTCATCATTTCTGTTATCACCATTATTATTATTATTATTATTATTATTATTATTATTATTATTATTATTATTATTATTATTATTATTATCATCATCATCATCATCATTATTATTATAATCATCATCATCATCATTATTGTTATTGTTATCATCATTATCACCATCACCATCATCGCCATGATCATCATCATCCTTATCATCATCATCGCCATGATCATCATTATTATCATCATTATTGTTATTGTTATCATTACTATTATCATTATTGTTGTTGTTGTTATTATTATCATCATCACCATTATTATTATCTCCTTCCTTCCACCGTCCTCCACTCATCTTCCCTCCTCCTCCATTTTCCCAATACGTCTCTCCATTTATCTCCCTCCCTCCACCATCATTATTACTTTTATTACTATTATTATTATTATCTCCCTCCCCACCTACCCTTTCCCCCCTTTCCTCTCCCTCCCCACCTACCTATTATTGTCATTGATGTTGCAGTTGTTGTCATTATCATGGCCATAACGTTTTAGTTCAACTATTAATTCCAGGCGTAGATTCCCCTCTTGTTTCTTTTTAACTTTGCCCCAGTAATAAGTGATATATATTTTTTTCTCATAAGCGAAAGACTCAAACCAGCGCATCGTATAAATGCAATGGCCAAGCCTTCGTGAGTCGCTGTGAATAACTCCAGCTGATATTACGGGCTTTCGCAGAATCATTTGCTGGACTAAAGTTTCGTTTATAGCTTCTGGGGTCGTTTTCAGAGAATATACGTGTACATGCATACACATACACACATACAACTATCCCACATGCACGAGGACACACACAGGCGCGCACACACACACAACTACATACAGCCACACATACACACACACGCACACACATCTATATATAGATATGTGTGTGTTTGTGTGTGTGTGTGTGTGTGTGTGAGTGTGTGTGTGTGTGTGTGTGTGTGTGTGTGTGTGTGTGTGTGTGTGTGTGTGTGTGTGTGTGTGTGTGTGTGTGTGTGTGCATTTCATTATGGATATTGCTAAAATTCTCCCAAGCATCCTTCACACCCTCCCAGGTCAGGTCAGCCCGAGTGGCGCGGGGGTCGCCGGCGGGAACCGAGGGCGGGCGGAGGCAGAGACGGAGGAGAGGCCCATGATTAGAGGGCAAGGAACACAAAGTGAAAATAAATAGCAGGAGGAGAAGGGCGCCAGAAGGAGATTGGGGAGCTAAAAATAATGTGAAATTTCATGATTGGACAATTAATGGATAAATAGATAAAATTGTACAGGGCTGCGAGGCTAGGGGAGCCGCCCTTCCTTTTTAATCATTTTTTCATTTCCTTTTCCTCTTCCCCTTTCCTTTTCCTCTCTTTTTCAGTTCGCATCTTTCTGTTTTTTAATCTCCTTTCCTCTTTATCTGTTTTCCTTCTTATTTCACACATTTCCCCTTCCGAGCCTTCACTTTATTGCTTCTCGCTTTCAGTTTTCTTATTTTCTTTTCCTTCCCCCCTTTCGCTCCTTCCTTTTTTCCCTTTCCTTTTCCCGTTTTTTTCTCTTCTTTTCTCATTTCCCTCGCATTTTCTCACTCTTTTCATTGTTATTCCTCTACGTTTCCTCCTCACATTTTCGTCTGTCTCTTCTTTCCTTCAACTTCAGTTCTCCTCTTTCCCTGTCCATCTTTCCATGCCTTCTTTTCCTGTTTCCTCCTTCTGCCTTTCTTGTTTCTGCTTTCTCCTTTCTCCCTTCCCATCTCTCTTTTCCCATTTGCTCTATCTTCCCCCCTTTCTCTCCGTTCCTTCTCCCCGTCTCTCCCTTTCCCCCTCACCATTCACCCTTATTCCAATTTCCCCCTTTCACCCTCTGCATTCCCCCTTCCTACTACTTCCTCCCTCTCCTCCTTCTTCCATTTCCCCGTCTCTCCCTTTCCCTTTCCCCTCTCCATTCACACAATTTTTTTTTCGTTTCCCTTATCCCTTCCCGTAATCATACATTCATATGTTGTTCCCATTTCCCTTCCTCCTTCCTTCCCCCTCCTCCTCCCTTCCTCCCTTCCCCCCTTCCCCCGTTTCCCCTTTCCCTCTTTCCCCCTTTCCCCCTTTCCCCCTTTCCCCCTTTCCCCCTTTCCCCCTTTCCCCCTTTCCCCCTTTCCCCCTTTCCCCCTTTCCCCCTTTCCCCCTTTCCCCCTTTCCCTCTTTCCCCCTTTCCCCCTTTCCCTCTTTTCCCCTTTCCCCCTTTCCCTCTTTTACCCTTTCCCCCTTTCCCCCTTTCCCCTTCCCCTTCCCCTTCCCCTTCCCCTTCCCCTTCCCCCTTCCCCCTTTCCCCCATTTCCCCTTTTCCTCTTTTCCCCTTCCCCCTTTCGCTCTTCCCACATCCCGCTTTTCCCCTTCCCCTTTCCCCCTTCCCCCCTTTCTCCCTTCCCCCCTTCCCCCTTTCGCTCTTCCCTCATCCCCCTTATCCCCTTCCCCCTTTCCCCCTTTCCCCCTTTCCCCCTTTCCCCATGCCTCGCGTGACTCTTTGACTCGTTCCCGGAATATTGGGTCATAACCGAATCCTACCAAGTCATGGCATGCTGTTTTGATGGTTGAAATACTACTCTGATTTGTGTCCATTTCTCTGCCTCCCAAGTTGTAAATCATTATGATACGTGTTTTTTTTTTTTCATTTTTGCTAGATGCTGCTGATGGATAAATAAACAAATACATAGGTAAATGAATAACTAAAGACTTAAAAACGTAGCACAAAAATGTAATCCCTTCACACCGAGACAGACCTTACTGTTTAAGTACTGTAGAGGGTTTACATCCGCATTTGCATTCCTAAAGCCATTTTAGGGCTTCCCTCGGACTGGTATTCTTTATTCCTGAACTACTCGCCACATTTCTCGCGTGTTTCATTAATCCTTTCGTACTCTAGTTCCCTTTCGTTCTGGTTTTACTCTCTCTCATTCTGTCTGCTCATATATTTATGTTTTCTCTGTTTATATCTTTGTCTCATTCTTTGAGCCCTAAATTACGCTTTGTTTTCTTTCACTGTTGATTTCTTTAACTTTATAATCGAAAATTTGCGGCATTTTTTATATTAATTATATATTTCCTTGTTATAGTATTTTCTTCTTTCTTTCTTTTTCGTGCACCAAACTCTCCTGAATTCCTGTCTTCCCCTTTCCCTGTGATTAAAAGCGTTCCTCTCCCCTCCTCTCGTACCCTCCGTTCCCCACTCGCGCCTTACATTCCCCTTCTCCTCCTTTTATTCCCCTCTGCTTCCTCCATTCCTCTCTCCCTCCCTCCATTTTATTCTCCCTCCCTCTGCTCACCTCTTCCTCCCTCCATTTCCGCCTTCCTCCCCCAAACCCCTCTCCCTCCCTTCATTCCTCTCTCGCTCCCTCCATTCAAGTTCTTCTCCTTCACGCTGTCCGCCTCTCCCCTCAGGTTCCCCGGCCAGCTGAACGCCGACCTGAGGAAGTTGGCGGTGAACATGGTGCCGTTCCCGCGTCTTCACTTCTTCATGCCAGGCTTCGCGCCGCTCACTTCGCGCGGCTCGCAGAACTACCGTGCGATCTCCGTCCCCGAACTCACGCTGCAGATGTTCGACGCCAAGAACATGATGTGCGCCTGCGACCCGCGCCACGGCAGGTGAGGCAGGGGGACAGCAGGGAGAGGGGTGTGTGGGAGGAGGAAGGGGGAAGGCTGCGAGGAAAGGGCATAGATGAAAAGGAGGGAGGGAAAGAGAGGGAGGGAGAGAGAGAGAGGGAGGGAGGGAGAGAGAGGGAGGGAGGGAGGGAGAGAGAGGGAGGGAGGGAGAGAGAGGGAGGGAGGGAGGGAGGGAGAGAGAGGGAGGGAGGGAGGGAGAGAGAGGGAGGGAGGGAGGGAGGGAGGGAGAGAGAGAGAGAGAGAGAGAGAGAGAGAGAGAGAGAGAGAGAGAGAGAGAGAGAGAGAGAGAGAGAGATAGATAGAGAGAGAGAGAGAGAGACAGAGAGAGAGAGAGACAGACAGAGAGAGAGGAAGACAGAGAGAGCAAGAGAGGGAGAGGGAGAGGGAGAGGGAGAGGGAGAGGGAGAGGGAGAGGGATAGGGAGAGAGAGAGAGAGAGAGAGAGAGAGAGAGAGAGAGAGAGAGAGAGAGAGAGAGAGAGAAGGAGAGAGATAACGGGAGTGAGAGAAGGACAGACAGAGAGAGAGGGAAAGAGAGAGAGAGAGTGAGAAGGACAGAGAAAGAAGGGGAGAGAGAGGGGGGGGGCTGGGAGAGGGAGGGGGAGGGAGAGGGAGAGGGGAGGGGAGGAGAGGGAGAGAGAGAGAGAGCGAGAGGAGAGAGAGAGAGAGAGAGAGAGAGAGAGAGAGAGAGAGAGAGAGAGAGAGAGAGAGCGAGAGAGAGAGAGCGAGAGAGAGAGAGCGAGAGAGAGAGAGAGAGAGAGAGAGAGAGAGAGAGAGAGAGAGAGAGAGAAGGACAGCGAGATAACGGGAGAGAGAGAGAGAGAGAGGGAGATAATAGGAGGGAGACAGGGGAGAAAGAGCGAGAGAGGGAAGGGCAGAAGGACATTTCATCTTGTCATTCAACTTTATTTTCCATAACATCTTCTTTTTCTTCTTCTTCTTCTTCTCCTCCTCCTCCTTCTCCTTCTGCTTCTTCTTCCCCTTCTCCTCCTCCTCCTCGTGCGGCTGCTGCTCCTCCTCCTGCTCTTCCTCATCCTCATCTTCATTCACATCATCTTCATCCGCCTGTTCCTCTTTCTTTCCTGTAACCCTCCACATTTTCCATCCCCATTCCATGTCCCTCACTTCCTCTCCTCCTTCTCCCTCATTTGTTCTTCTTTCCTCCTCCTCTTACTCCTCCTCCTCCTCCTTCACTTGTTCCTCCTTCCTTTCCTTTCCCCGTTCATCTCTTCCTTCCCCTCCTCCTGCTCCATCTATCCCATCCCTCCTCCTCTTCTTTATCCCCCTCCCACCCATCTCTCTCATTCTCCGCCGCTTACCCTCACGCTACCTCGGCCTCATATTCTCAGCCCTATTACTCCCTTTCTTCTAACTACACGTCTTCATTTTTCTCCCCTGGCAACACTCCCCCTCGATCCTACTTTCCCTCTTCACTCTTCTCTCCCTCTTACTTCTCTTCACTCTTCTCCCCCTCCCTCTTACTTCCCCTCTTCACTCTTTCCCTCCCTCTTCCTCTCTTCACTCTTCTCCCCCTCCTTCTTACTTCCCCTCTTCTCTTTCCCTCCCTCTTCCCCTCTTCACTCTTCTCCCCGAGCAGCATCTACCCTTCCCTCTAACTTCCTTTATTCCTCCTTCTCCCGCGGCTGCAACTCCCTACCCTCTAAATGCCCCTCCCCAGCACTCGTTGTTCTCCTTGGCAACAGTCCCCCTCTCCTCTGACTGCCCTTCCCAGTGCTCACTCCCCGCCCCTAGCAACAGACCCCTTCCCCTCTATAACTAACCCCCTCTTCCCCAGGTACCTGACGGTGGCGGCAGTGTTCCGGGGCCGGATGTCGATGCGGGAGGTCGATGAACAGATGCTGAACGTGCAGAACAAGAACACCGCGTTCTTCGTCGAGTGGATTCCCAACAACGTTAAGACGGCCGTGTGTGACATTCCTCCCAGGGGTCAGTTTCCGTTGCTGCCGCTCCTCCTTTGGCGCTGAGGGGCAGGGGAGCACGGTTGCAAGTCTTTCTCGTAACATTTGTCGTAATGACCATTTGCTGTTCTTGCTCTCTACTGTCCTGTAAATGCGTTATTTAATAAGAATTGATTAGTGTAATTGCGTGTTCGTTTGGTTTTTCTTCCTTTATGTTTGTGTCCTTTTTTATATTCTTTTGTTTATAATTTATCTTTTGTGTAGAACGACTAGCGTCTATGTATATAGAGAGATGTCTTGCTTTCTTTTATATTTTTTTTTACTCTTTATTTGTATACTTGTTCTTGTTTTCTATAATTTATCTCTATCATTGTAAATAATTCTTCCCTGGGGTCAGTGTTTGTGTTTATGATATTGTTCCTACTTTTTGTAGATGATATTCGTAGTTTGCTTCTTTTTCTTAATTTATCGCCTTCGTGTATTGCTATTTCTTCCCTGTTCATCTTCCTGGAATGGATGCCACGTGCACGCTACATGAGACACAAAATTCTCTGAATGGAACTTTGAAATCAATATTACTGTTGTCAGCGATTTTCCGTAAAATGATGAATCATATTCAATCACGCATCTATATCGTACGAGAAATACAAAAGAATTGCATTTGTCTGTTGCCGCCACGCATCTCACTCTCTTTTGTTTCCACCAGGCCTCAAGATGGCGGGAACGTTCATTGGTAACACAACCGCTATTCAGGAGCTGTTTAGGCGCATTTCTGACCAGTTTTCCGCTATGTTCCGACGCAAGGCTTTCTTACACTGGTGAGTCATTTAGCCACATACGTCACTCATCTTCGAAAAGGAGCGAAAAGGATTATGATGAACTAAGCATTATGATAAACGCCTGACATTTTCTTTTTTTCAGAGAAATTTAATATATTATTGCTTCGCACCAGTCTGAAATTTAAGTGTCAGAACTGCTGTTGCTGCAAGCTATATTTTCTAAATCCACCACATATTTAAAAAAGGAAACATTACGTGGACATTCTACATATAATCACTATGTCCGATCAGCTTATCGTTAGCCAGTACTTAATTCTATATAGTAGAGCATACCGACTTTCCCACGAGCAGATTCAGGATTTTCCAAAAGACGCCTTATGGGTAACTGCAAGAACTTGCGTCCTGTATAGGCTACCACACCGCAATCCTGTCAGGCATCTGTCTTCTCGTTCTAGGTACACCGGGGAAGGCATGGACGAAATGGAATTCACGGAAGCGGAATCCAATATGAACGATTTGGTATCGGAGTACCAACAATATCAGGAGGCCTTGGCTGACGACGACGACTACGAGGACGAAGAGGAGCCCGAACACGAGCAGTAGCTATTCAAAGGCAAACGCAAGAAAATCGCCTTTATGAACACGTTTTTTTTTTTTTTCTATAATGACGATACGACTATTGTCGACAGCTATGCGAACGGAGGACAAAATGCGGTGGAATCGAAGCCGAAGCCTGAGCCATCAAAGGGCGTTTGAACATAGATATAAATAGACTATATAAGAAATTCGATGAGATTTCTTGAAAGTTTTTTTTTTTATTATCAATAAAGACAGATCATGGAGATGGAAGAATTCTCGCAAAGGAATATATGAATACGAAATTCAAACTTTGCAATCATTTACATGAATATAAAATATGATTATATATATTTCTAATAAGAATAAGGTGTAACGGAAACGAGAAAAAAGACAAAAATAATATCTTGTCGATTTGTGATGAAATAATTAAATTTACACATACACACGCATACACACACACACACACACACACACACACACACACACACACACACACACATACATACATACACACGCATACACATAAACACACATACGCACACATACACACACTACACATACACACTACCCATACACATACACATACACATACACATACACACTTTAGCATTGTGTGTGTGTGACCATCATCGTCAGCTGTTTTGCAAACTTCTCTGAACGGGGAGCAGCGTCCATTCGATTCCGTCCGCCGGCGGGAAACACAAAGCTGTGATGGAAAGCCTTTTGAGTTTAATTCCTCAACCTGCACCGATCACCTCTTCCGTCCGTCGCCGCTGCCGTCATTGTTCACTGCCTTTTTACGCCCTCATTCCGTTGTGACGAAGAGTAAAATGAATAAGATACAAGATGAACAAATAATCATACAATAAAGTGCTTCCAACAGAATTATTACCGCTGTTTACGGTGTCGGAAATTGATAAAAGAGATTTCCAAACTCACGATATTTAGAAGCGATAAATCCAGGTTGGCTATTAATTGACTTTATAATAATGTTTTTTGAGCTGATAACATGCTGTGACTGTTTCTCTTTTTTAGTTGAGCTTGAATATTATGCTTGAGTTGCCTCGTCTACCCGAGGCCTACGAGTGCAGGTGTACCATGCTTCGAGTGTTTGAAATCCATGCTATATCACCCTTGGCCCAGCGACGGCTTACGTGGACATTTTACAAAAATTATCCTGTTTATAAATCATGTCATTCCTACTTTCAGTTTTACACTGGCTTTGGCATTTGCCCCTTGCCTGTGGATGTGAGATCTTTAGATTTTGGTTGATACTAAAATCATCCTCAGGCCGTGATGATTTCTCTTCAAGATTTAGATATGGCAGGAAGTATCCCTTCCTCGAGATAGCCTGGCTTGTTTGCAAGCTTTTGAGGTCATGCATTTTGCACATAGACCTGATGCATTCTGTCCCTATGATGTTTTCATTCGAAGAAAACAACCAGCTGAAATGATAACGCGACAGGTATTAATTTTAGGTCAAAGACTGCGTAACATAGCCACGACTAGGATATAAGGTCATCTGCAGATTGAGGTCGTGTGCAACCACATACCAACTCATGTTGCCGAAACGCAGATGGCGCTCGTCTTGGACTCGTCTTGGACTGCTTTGAAACCTATTTGCACTCACTGGAGACTTTCATAACATTTGCATCAGCATCCTTATTTACGCTAGTAATGGATGCATATGAGGTTACAGATATATGTATTGAAAACGCCATATAAGCTCTCTATAACAGAGGAATCTTGATACACGTTTCCGAACAAGAGAGAAGCGCAACCCGGGATTTTTTTATCTCGGTAAAGGGCTCTCGCGGTGACTCCTTTGCTCCCTAAAAGGAGCGATTTCATTTCTCAAGAATGAAACATTCTACTACACAGACACGCCAGACGTACCCAAAGAAGATTCATTTCTTGGTTTTGAACTAAAGTCATTCGAGGAAAGGGAACTGTCTCAGTAAAAATTTCCCTGCCACTTTCTGGAATAGAATTCAGACTTTTCCTTGATATTTTAGATAAGAAGATAATGTGTTTAGTCACAAACGGAATCAAACCTAAAGACTTTTTAAGTTAAACTTGGTAACGGATGTCACGTTTTTGCCTCTCCGTCCATGGACCTCCTCCAGCCGCTCCTTGCCTCCACTGCAACATGCCAAATACAATGTATAATCTAGTCTGACCTGCAGCCTGTATTGTAATAAATTTTAAACTTATATCTGCCTTTTATTACCTCTTTCCTTACATACTTCCATGTTTTATCTCCAATGCTTAACGGCGTCAAATATAAACAAAATGTCACCAAAAATAAAATATTCCAAGGAAATCATCCATTTATCATGATTTGAAGAAAAGACATAAATACTTTTTGATACCCATGTTGAAGAACACAGACAACCTTTAAGTGCATTCGTGTATCCAGTCATTAAAACGCAAAATTTGTACATTTTCCCTATAAAAGGAGAATCATATACTCTTTTTTATCGTATATATATTTCATGTTGAAGGTACTGATGCTACCACAGCACTGATTGTTTTAAGAAATACAAAACCTGTTCGTATTTGACATAACATACTTATGAACATCTGTCACCTAAAACTGAGATCATAGTTAACAAATATGATTATACACATCTTAACGTAACGAAAAAAACAACATAAAATTTAATAGATGCAATAAGTAACATCGTAGATCTAATATTCTTAAAATCCTCTCTTCCCTCACAACCATTCATGGTTCTTTTTCGTCCTTTTTACGCTATGAAATATGACATCTTTTACACTACGGACTACCTGTAGGAATGTAATCTTATCCTAATATCCGAGGGAGAGCCAATGATAAAAGTGATGAAAATCAATGAAATAAAGACATCAGAAGCATTACTTTTTCCGTCTTTGGAAATGCTACATAGGTGACGCATGAAATGAAGGTAATGCATTATGAACATGCTTTCCAAGTGAATTTGTAATGTTACATGATGTTAAGGAAGAATGGGTTTTGAACAAGCTTCGTGCGATGACGGATGACTAGACCTGAAGGGTTTGATGACTCTAATGAGAATTTTGTCAGATTTAATTTATTAATTCTTTGGTCTAATTTGTGCGACTTCTATAACAGAGGTACATTATATTACTCATACCTCTCGTATATCCTATTAAATCCTAAATTTTCTGTCTTTTGGCCCTCTGTCATTTTGAAAATAGGAACAATATAACCAAAAAAAGGAATAAAAGCGCGAAGAAAAATACACATATTCGCAAGACATCAGTCCTATCTTGATTCAATTTCCTATGGCTCAGGAAAATCCATGCGGGGAATTCTTGGCCCACGCATTTCTGCAGCGGCCGGCGGGGCTCTAGGTCCAAAATCCTCCCACTGCGACGGCCATGTTATCCGTGTGCTCTCCGGGGATGTACTCGAATTTCCATAATAGGTTTGTTACCACAACTGCAAAGGCAAAACAGAATAATTATCATCGCATGTCTTCAGTCGAGCATTACGAACGCCTTCCACATGAAAAATGATTAATTTTGTTATACCAAACGGTCCACGTCTTCCTACACATGGAAGTAACAATAGCCTGACTTTTCTTTCTTACTGAATCAGAATGTGAGTAGTACATTCAGGAAACACCAAAACTTGAACGTATAAGCAGA
>NC_061847.1:13027606-13037606 GCF_019202785.1 Penaeus chinensis | reverse complement strand
CTGGGGATAAAGTGCTTGTCACGGCCTGTGTCTGGGTGTCATAACATCCCCTTAATTCATAGTTTGCCTCAGCTCATCTGTCAGCAAGCTTTATGCGCCCTGGCACACACACACACACACACACACACACACACACACACACACACATACATATATGTATGTGTATGGGTTTAAATATGTGTAAATATATATATATATATATATATGTGTGTGTGTGTGTGTGTGTGTGTGTGTGTGTGTGTGTGTGTGTGTGTGTGTGTGTGTGTGTGTGTGTGTGTGTATACATATATGTATTTATTTATACATATATATATGAAGATATATATATATACATACATATATAAGTATATGTATACATGTGTGTAAATACATATATATATACACATATATGTTATATATATCTAAATATTATATATATATATATTTATATATATGTATATATCCACATAAATACATAATATGTATATGTAGCATGTATATATATATATATATATATATATATATATATATATGTATACATATGTATTTATTTATACATATATATGAATATATATATATATTTATGTTCATACATATATGTGTATATATATAAATATATATACATAAATATATATATATATATACATACATATATATATATGTATATATACACGTTCATGTGTACACAGACACACACACACAATATATATATATATATATATATATATATATATATATATATACATACATACATCATGTGTGTGTGTGTATACATATACATATATATGTATATACATATATATGTATATACATATATATGTATATATACAAATACACACACACACACACACACATTTTGTGTGTATGTATGTATGTATATATATATATTATATATATATGAATATATATATAAATATATGTATGTATTTATACATACATATACATATACATATATAAATATATGTATGTATTTATACATACATATACATATATATATACAAATATATATATATTACTTATTCTTACATATGTTTGGATTTACAAAAGTTAAATGCAATATATTCGTTTTTTTCTTCAGCACCACTTTTTTCCCCAAAGACCGGAGTCGCCATATCGTGGGGTAAGTTGCCAGTTTTTCCTTTCCTGGGAGTAGACCGAGTGCAGTACTATTGGTTTCATATGTGTAGTCCCTGTGTAGTCTGAAGATGAAATCGTGTACGGTGTACTCGGAGATATGTACGTGATACTTGCCAATTGTTGTTCTTAATATGTAGACGTACCATGTATGATCTGGTGAGCTGGAGTACCATGCATTTATGAGTTCGGAACTTTATCTACCAGATATTTTCCCATTATGTTTAATGTTTAAAGTTTCACGTAAATAAATGTGATAGACACCACAACCCATACAGCACTATGATAAAGTGTTGTGATGAGAGGAGTTTCAAGTTCTTTATTAAAACAAAATGTCTTCGGTCATAATGGTCATATGACATTGTAAGATTGTATGGTAATGAAAGGAGTAGAAAGAAGGGGAGTAAATGGCGTAGGACAGGGATTGATAGAAGGGGGAAAGGTTAAGGAAAGAGAGTGATTAGATTAAATGGAGAGTCTTATGCCTCTGAGTAAAGGGAGGACAAGTAATGAAAAGCAAGGGTTCAGGCTTCTGTAAAGCGAGGGCAGGATGGTAGGGTATGTGGGACTGAAAGAGGAACATTGCGTAAGGAACCTAAGAGCTTAACATGAAGTCTGAATGCGTGAGGTGGGTGTGACCTATTTGTAAACGGGCCAGGGCAATTTCCCAGCGTCTGTTCCGGTGGTGCAGGACCGACCAAGAAGAGATGTAAGGTTTAATGGTTTACAGTTTATTGGTGGTCAGACTTGACCAGGATTGCTAACAGTTATAGAGGAAAGTTTTAAAGGTGGGATGGGTAGTAGTCGGTGGCTGGAATGTATAAAAGTCGGGGTTGGTGGGTTGTGGATAAGGTGACGGATCATGCCAATGTACAGTATCTGCTTGTTCAATGCCAGGGATCCCGACATGGCTGGGTATCCAGCAAAAATTCACTGCTTTCTGTCGTGTAGGCAGATAAAGCAATTGATCTTGTATCTTACGGACTATAGAGTTGATAGGGTGATAATAAGTTGCGAGTCAGTGAAGATGAAGGATGAGGAAATTGCAAATTTACATGTGTTGGAAGTTGTGTGTATGGAGAGACTACGGTGAAACCAGTACCAAAAGGTGGATTGGGAGCCATCTGTATAGAGGTGGGTACTGGAGAAGTCCCATTATTTTTAGGTGAATGTGCCTAGCTGGAGTTGTCTTCACTAACAGTAGACTGAAACAGAAGTGACAGGGTCAGAATTCTGAAACTATTAAGTAGGAGAGGTTGCTATCCCATGCAACCCATTAAATGTTAATCTGTTGGTAGAAGGCATCAGATCTGACCTTTTCATACCCAGCGGATATTGGGAAGTTAATGTGCTCCCAACTACGGTTTGGGCGAGCGGTGAAAGCAGCCTTACTTTCGACTGTACACATCCAGTATTCAGTTCCGGTGTGTTTCTAGGATACTTCTGGCAAGTGTTATTTGCCAATTGTTTTTGATTGATTACCTTGATTGATTTGATTTTCTCATTGTACTCTAGGCAACCTGATTGGTTACTTTGAGATTTATCTTTTCTCATTGTATTCCAAGTAGATAGAAGTCCAGGACAGTCTTAGTCCATTTTTTATGCATAGGCTGTAGGATTATATAATTATATTATTGAAATCATTATTTCACAACAGGAAACTATTCTACAAAAACACTCATGGTCAAATTATTGAAAGCAATTTCCACATGCTGTTTGGTTCACCAAGAAGTGTTTTTTATTGGTGAATTGAATATGCTGATAACAGTTCAGACAATAATGACCAAGGTCTACAAAACAACAAGTCCTTATAATATGAAAATTAATCTTCATGAAGGCCTTCCTTAGTTTTACTGAATAGGTAGGTAGTGAATTTAAAACATGGTTCATTCTCTACACAGATATATGCAGGGGGATAATACTGTATAGTATTTTGGGTAAAGCTCCTGAGAAAACTGTATTCATCATTGTTCATTTCTCCCAGGAGACAGGTTTTGAGCAGTCACTCAAGATTTTTTGAATTGATACAACAGAAAATTAAAAATATTACAGGGTATATCCTACTCTATACTAATGTATGGAGTAAACAGAACAGATTATTAGTCTCAGGGAAAAACTGACTGTTTTTTCACTCTTTTTAAAGTACTTGCCTGAAGAAAGGCATAGCTTAATAATCAGGTTTTTGAGAATTTCAGACTTCAAGGCATACACTGCAGCTAAATCACTTGCAAGTTCACGAATAAAACATATCATTTTGAGTTTAATAGTTTAATTTAACCATTTTCTCAGCTTGGGATGAACATACAAACAATAATTAGAAAACAAGGCAATGACGTTGCCATTTAAGAGTATGCTCTCCCATACCCATAAAATTAACAAAATATCATATCTTCCTCACCACATTCTCCTAAAACATGAATCTAAGAATATGGAAGTTGAATACATTCTATCATAAAAGAAAAAATACTCATCTCCTTGTGAGTACTTGTGTTATATTACATTAGCATTTGGTGGCCCAAGAAAATCTGTGAAAAATCTGTTCTTCTTGTCAGTTTCAACAATTATCTATTCTCCTGATTTGAGATGACTAAAATTGCAAAGCTGTTCTATGCCTTTTCTCCCTCACTCCGTTTCCATCTTGACCTCTTCAGCTGCTGGCTGCTTCTCATCTTCATCCAGAATCTCTAGAACTCTTGGACCATACAGCAAAATGTAGGCACAATGCCAATCACCTGGAATGCAAGATATTTTAAGCATAAAATGGGGCTGTGGTAATTTGTAACAATATATTTTTATCATATAAATAATAAATACATAAATAAAAATTCATAAATGTAAAAACCTCTAGAAATTATAATTATGAAAATTTAAAACTATCAATAAAAAATTAATACAGTATCAATTTTCCAGTTCAACACACTGCACCCTGCTTTTTCGTACAATGAGGTACTCATAAAGTATTCAATTGGTTAATGTTACAATGCAAAATAAATATGCTAGAAAGGTGTGGTAGCAAAAAGGGTAAAGAGTGGTGCAAGCTGACAATTAAATGTAATATAAGTCAAAAGTCGTACAGCAGTTTAGGATAGTACGGTATTGAAAAGTGAAAAGAAGGACGAGGGTTGAGAGGGTGAGTAAATGGGTTAAGGTAGGGATTAACAAAAAAAAAAGTGATTAGATCAAATGGAGGATATGTATACATCTGAGGAGGTAAAAGTTGTAAAGGGAAATTGCATGGAATTCCCCACTAATCTCCACATGGGATTAGCAATACTGGAAAGGGAAGTTAAGGGCAATTGGATCAAAGAGCAGTTTCAGGAGGAATGTCAGGAAGGGGAGGATCTAGGAAAGGCACTGTTGTGACTAAAGGGAGTCACATATGTATCCATGATTAAGCAGAAGGGATAACAGGGAGGGAAGGGGTGGTGGTGCAGATAAAGCAGGGGGAGAATGGAGTGTTGGGGGAACATGAATCAGGGATGAGGGATAGGTATGTTATTAGGGTCATTATTAGATAGTTTGGAATATTTGAAAGGGAGGTGGTTGGGGAGGTCGGGGTAATAAAGGTTTTCTTATGAAGAGAAGTGGGGACAGACATTTGAGGGGCAGAGGAAGAGGTAGGTGTAGGAGAGAATTCAGTAGATGGGATGAAATGTTTAGATTGTCTGAGGTGGTGGGCAGAGTGAGAAGGAGGAAGGGTAGGCACTGGGGAAGTAGAAATTGCAGGATTTGAACGCAGATGAACAAGACTGGTAGACGAGAATACTACCACTGCACCACACAGGTAGACAAGAATGCTACCAATGAACCACACAGAGGAAGAGATGTTGGGGGAGATGTAGAAACATCTTGGGGAGAGGAGCGACAGAGTGAAGGACAGCACTGGAGGAGAGAGCAAGAGAAAATCCTTGTTGACCTGCTAATTGCCTGGCTTTGTGTAAAGTAAGGCTAAGGTTGAATCTGAGGCTGCCACCTCAGACTTGGAGTTGAAGGTAGGGCAGCCCATATAAAATACATTATGGGAGCCACCGCAATTGGCAAGTGCTTTGATTGCATAGGTCAGTTTGAATCATCATGGCCAGGTTGGGCACAGAGGGCAGCAGGCTGTGGAACAACAGTTCTTAACAGGGGGGCTAAAACCCCAACATTTCTAACACTGACAAGGGAGGGGTCGATATGGTCAGACAGGATAGGACTCTCTACCAATATCAATATCATGGAGGAGGTCAGGTCAACAGAAAGTAATCTTAACAATATTAATGTGTTTCAGATGGGTCATATGCACCGGTGTCATAACAAACCACTTGGTCTGCGAGGTATGCCTGTACACATGGTAATGAGCCAGAGTGTGTGGTAAGGGATGTTCTGCTTAATGTAACAGACACCCACGCCTAGTGTTTGGCCGTTGCCAGAAATCACCTGAGTTTATCACGCTCAGGGATATCTGTTACCTGGTGGTGATGGGTTAATGTAGGACTTTCAGTAGCCTGTACTGATTCTGTCTCATAATGAATGCAGTAGGCAAACAGGTCATTTTCAGACTGATCAACCCTTGTCATAAACAAGGTATTCAGCCAGGAAGATGGAAACAGTCCCAGTACAAGTAATAAGGGAGGAGTAAGGTTGGCCAGGAATGGGTTTGCCAGTGAGGCTAGCCAGGTATTGTACAAGCCTGGGACTCAGATGTAACTGTGACAAGACATGAACTATCAAAACAACTGTGTAAGGAAACTTTGCCTACTTATTTTTGGACACATTGTTGGAAGAAGGGGATGTAGGGGGACTCATAAAAAATCAATCCAATTTAGGTGGGCTAAAAAGTACTTAAGATTTGTAGAGATCAAAATAGTTGAAGGACAAGGATGGGAGGAAGAGAGAATGGTGTTGAGCAAGGTAGTACTGTGGGTAGGTGAACAATATGGATGAAGAGTAGTAATAAAGTAAAAGGTGAGTTGAAAATGATGAAGATTGGAGGATATGATATTGAGAGAGAGAAAGGAATGTTTTCTGAAAGTTGGGTAATGACATGGGTGGGTGATTTGGAATGGGTGAGTTGGTATTGAGGAAGGGTAGTAATATAAGCATTCAGTCATGACCAATGAATCTCAGTGGAGGTAGTTGATAAAGGGATAAGCCTCAATGCCCCTAATAAGGATACAAAATCATTACTGATCATGGTAAGCATGGAGTATATGGGGAAGACTAAGGGTTCACTCCTCAGGGTGCCTATGAGGGGTAAGGGCTAGATAACTAAACGGGAATACTGTACCCATGGCTCCCTGAGGCCATTCAGGACTGACACAAAGCCAGCATTTTATCCTTTCAACATGGCTCTCACATCTAAGGAAGTGGACATAATGGATTGAAAAGGAGAAGGAAAAAAATGGGAAGGAAAAAAAAAAGACCACACAAAATTGGTTGAGCCAAGGACTGAGGCCCAAGGTAGGAGAGATCCCCAACATAGGGCCTCAGTCTCCATCTTCTCCCTCTCTCCAACAAAAATGGGCATGGGACTGGGGGATAAAGTATTCAAACATCAATAAAATGTCACTGATAGTTATACAGTAAAACCTTGGTGAACTACATCCATTCCTTTGCACAGATTCCTCTCAACTGAAAAAAGACCTAAATATACTACCTCCTCCAGACAGCCTCAGGATTTCTTCTTCAGTGACAGGCGTGACATCATCATCATCACATTTGAGCCATTCATCACCACGCCATCGTACCCAGCTGACATAATGACCCGATGAGGAGGAGCGACCTTGGTGAGTTAAAACAGCTTGAAGCTGGTAGTAACCACTGTTGTTGCTGCCTAAATCTGTATCGGGAGAAACAAAGGAACAAATGAAAAAAATTGAAATGCAGTTTTATTTTGGTATAGAAATAAAATTACTTTTCAACTTTGCTAAAGCTCAACCAAGCATTTACTTTTCATTCACAAAATAGATACTGTCATACGTAATATCAAAATTCTCGGTTCTTTTTTTTATCTACTTTAAAATGAATTTGAGCTTTTTGTGCAATGAGACTTGTTGACAGTAATCCTAATGATACATGTCAAATCTTGGGAAATTAGACATAAAATCTGTGACAGAAAGATTATGAAAGCATTTTAGCCCACAGCAATAAGAACTAACCATCCTCAAAGGAATATGGGAGTTTCTTTGTCTTTGGCTTCTTATCCTCCGAAATGGGTTTACCCCTTCTCTTTGCTTTGTCTTCTTCAAGCTTCCTATCATCCATGTCCTGTCAAAATAAAAATCACATTCATATATATATATATGATAAATTTTTCAGTTAAAAGTAATATCTTAAAAAAAAGAGGGATTGATCCACCATAAATTTACCACCTTGCACCTTATATCAAATATCTATCTTATATTAACACAATACGACCGCTAGTAGGGTCAGCAAGTGCACAAATCTGTTGTTTTATTGCTACTTATACAGTTATATATTAATATATTATTTTTTATTTAATAAGCTGATCAAAATGTTTGTATTACATCATTTTCCTATTTTTACTATTTGGAAACCACCCTCACAAGGATTAAGATATATACAGTGAGTTCTTCAGTAAGCCACAGTTGCCAGTTGGCATATGCATACATGCCATGGAGCACCAATCCTGTACACCAGGTGAATGTATGGTCATGCCATGAGTTTTTTGCCACTGAAAATGTGCGTAAGTATTTCTTATTTTTCTTATACTTTACATTTCACATGGGCTTCTTGGGCCCCCTAGGTTAGGTGTTTGAAATATTACATTGGTAATTGGGCCTCAATTTCTAAAACAAGTGTCATGATGCGACTGTGTGAGAGTGTGTATGTATAAGTGTGTCAGTAACATAGATGTGCAGATGGGTTAGGTTATGTGAGGGATTGGGCAAGAAAAAGAAAGAAAGAAAAGAAAGAAAAAAGACAGCTTTTGTACGGAGTCTAGAGCACTTAATGTACTAAAACAGTGTAAACATGACCCTCTAAATGTAATTATCATGTTATATCATGATAATAAATTGAATATATAAAGCTACAGTCTGGGCAGAGAAATAATGCAAAATTTTTAATTTATCTTATAAAATAACCTAAAAAAAAAAAATGCAATATAAACTATAGTTATAACTTAATTACACCATATAATGCTTATTTTACTCAGAGTAAAAGAAATTATAATTAATGGAAAAACTGTTTTACTGTCTTGACTTATCAGCAAATATGGCAAATATAGACCTAAGAAAAGTATAATACAATAGTTCTAGTGTTACAAAGAAAAGGCAAGGAATGCTGGCATTGCATCCAAACGGCCACATGTTAGGGTGATGAAACAAAACCCGGCTTGCTACCACCCAGATACGAAGGTTTGAATATCAAGAACACACCCAACAGCAAGGGAATAAGATGTATACATTTTATACACTGACACCTCTAGAAGTTACATAAGAACATTTGTAACATTTCCTTATATTTCCAAAAGATTTTCTAAATATGTATCAATGCATTTATAGGATACCATTAGGCATCAATTTTAGCTACTGTTAGTAAGAAGAAGTAGAACTCTTAACCTACATATGGTATGACTCTGCTTGTATTTCAGCTGTTCTATTATCAAAACTTTTAACAATGATAAGATCTTTACCTGGTGCCAGGGCATGTATTCATCCACTATCCTCTATAGCTTTGAATTTCTATTTGTTTTTCCTCTTTTTAATACACACATGGCACCACACACACTTATTTACCAAGAATTCATTTGCCAGGCTTACCTCACCTCACCTCAATCCTGGACTTTTTTTTTTTTTTTTGGGGGGGGGGGAGGGAGTGGTGATGATGATTCATGAAGATGAACCCAACAATGATAACAAAAAATGTTGATGAATAATAATAATGATGATGACAAATAAATGACAACTATCAGGAAGATCACCATTATCATTTTTATAAAAAGCAAACAGTATATATAATAATGATATTAGTATTAATAACATTAATACCAATGATAATAAAATAAAAGAATAGTAAAATAAAATAATACAATGATGATGAGGATACAATACTGACCAAATAAATGCTTCTGGAGCCATCTTTTGGCAAAAATAATAAATATTCGAACAAAACAATATAGAACCAGTGTATTTTCCCCAAGGGATGGTCAATATAATTTTTAATTGAATATTTTTGATATCTGAAAAAAAGGTGATTTGGAAACACGGCCCTACATTGTGACAGTTTGGTAGGGAAATAATTAAAAATGTAGACACATTGGCCTTTTCTGTTACCCCCCTCCCCATGCACATAAAGGGTAACACACATTACTCAGTCAATGGAAGCACCTAATTAAATAATTTTATGAATCTTTACAATACAATTATATCAAAATCATGTGCTCATTGAATTCACTTGAACCAACATCTCTGATGTATATAACCTCTCAACAAGCCCTAACAACAGCAATTCAAGTCTGTAGAGTGGTACTACATCTGTTCGTTTGCTATAAGTATTTAAACCACCATACTTTTTTATCTTTTTTTTTTTTTTTTTTTTTTTTGGGGGGGGGTTGCTTGTAACTTTTGTAAATACTTATATGATTATCTACATTTATGTTGCATTTTGTAGAATAGAAAGTATACTATTTTGGGGAACAAGGATTTTTTTTAAAAACAATATTGCAACATCAGTACAACTTCTAAAAATATAAATAAATACAAAATCTAGGCCCCATATCAACCCCTTGGATCCAGTTAACGTGACTGTCACGTCAAGAAAAAATCCAGGTTGAGGGGCGGGTGACGTGAATATGCCATCAAGGGAAAATCTGGCTGTAGACTGGGCGACATGTACCTGACATTGTGAGCATTGTGGCTGAAGGGCCAGGGTGATGGAAAAA
>NC_061847.1:13012606-13015106 GCF_019202785.1 Penaeus chinensis | reverse complement strand
TTCCTCCAGCCACACCCAACCTACCATATCCCTATTCCTCTTGTAGTACCAATGATACAGTAGTGATTCCTGTCTTTTGTGGTGGTTGTTTGTTGTTGTGAATGAAAACTGAGAATGAAATTGGAAATCTCTTACTGTACGGAACATTTTATTCAGCCAAATCCTTTCATGCTTTACATGAACTATATTTATGTATGTCTTTTGTAATTTCTTTTCAAATCCCTCAAACACAAGGGGTTAGTTATCTTTTTCTGCATACTCCACAGTATGTGTCAAATGGAGGTACACAATATTTTATTCAACAGTCTCTGATTTTGTTTGTAGCATATATGAACTTTTGGTAAAAGGCTGAAAAGATATTTAAGCCTACACTGAAATTTGTTACCCAGTATATAGGCTTGCTGTGTCATGACAGTAATATATTCCACCTGGTGCAATTCAGCTAAAATGACCAGGAAATTTCGAAGAAAATAACAATAATAAAAAAAATAAAAAAATAATAATCATAATCATATAGAAAACCAAACAGAAGTGTTGTGCATAAAAATGCAAAAAACAATAGTAAGCTTATAATTACTTAATCCACTGGATCTGGGTGATGTAACTGTCACCTCATAGAAAAATTTGGTTAAGTGATGTGTGACAGGAATATGTCGTCACAAAAAAAACCTGGCTCAGCAATGGGTAAATGAGAGTGCACCATCATGAAAAAGTCAGCTATTGGCCAGATTAACTTGAATAACTTGTCATGGGTGCACATAGCTCTTGAAAAAGATTTGACTCAGTGGGCAGTTACAAAAGGTCTTTTGCATTATTACCCCTGTGGGGTGTAATATACCATCCATAGGTCATGGCTGGAAGAGCACTAGCTCCAGGGAGGACACTATTTCCATGTTCAGCATCCTTTTACAGCCTGCTGCAACCAGCAGCACAGGGTGTATTACAAAAAAAATAATAATAAAAATAATTATAAAAAAAAAAAAAAATTAATTAAAAAAAAAAAATTAATATGAAAATACAAAAAAGAAATAAGGTAATTCTTTATAAAACCAACACACTTTTTTGTATGTGGTAAAATTCCAATCTTCTAGAATTACTGGTGTGCTAAAGAAACATAGCCAACAATAATGATACGAGTCATGATTGTGGGGGGAGAGCACAAAATTGCAGGGTAAAACATGTCGACACAGAATGATTACACAAAAATGCAAAACACCACTACAAAAAACGCCAAAAATTAGCCCTAAATACTCTACAGCCATGCCTGCCATGATTGACAGTTTATGGGCTAGTTGAAAAAAATTTACAGGTACCAAATCCATCCTTTGGGAATCAATGGGAATACACCCCTCCATAACCCAACCTCCTTGACAGGGAGCTCCATCCCTGAACCCATTTTTTTGCAGTTGTAAGCATTGGAAATATTCTGCAGACATAATCAGCATTGCCACAAATAGAGGAAAAAGACTGCTGAAAGTGCTACTCTCAGCCAGTCCACTTGGTGCTCTCAAGTTTTAGCTATACATTTTCTCATGTACACCGAGGAAAAAACAGTGTTTCCTTGAGGGTGTTGAAGGACATTTCCCAACTTAAATTATTAAAAAAATTGTGACATGGAGATGGGGACTAGTCTCTGGCAAGTGTGTCTGAATTGTAAAGGCTTACCCTGAATAGAAACATCTTGAGTGAATTACAAAATTTTAGTTGCATGAAGAAATGTAAATGCTTATCAAGAGCACAATATGTGAGGCCACTCACTGTTTATTTTCATAATGTTAGCTTCACCATATAGAAGAATACATCATTTTGATTAAAACATATTGTGTGCTGATCCCCTTTAGTTTAACCAGAGATAACATTGGGTTAATCTTTACCATATGGATTCACTAAGCTTGGGCAATATGAAGATATTCTTGCAGACGACTAAAAGTTGTAACTTGTTGGTACAAGAAATCCGCAGACATGAACAGTAATGCCAAAAATAAATGAAATATATAATGGAAAGTGCTGCTCTGAGCCTAAGTCCACTCAGTGCTCCTGAGTTTCAGCTCTATCTTGCCATGCATACCAAGGTGAAGCCAGTGTTTATCAGGGGGTGTTGGGGGGCAGAGACTCCCATCAGCCCTCCCCTTAGCCCAGTCGCGGCAATTTAGATTGAATAAATTTTGCAACGTGGCATTGGGGACTTAGTCTCTGGCAAATGTGTCTGTACTGTAAAGAATTACCTAATATTGTAAATGGAAGGCAAGGAGTCCCAATGCATGATAAATGTTCACGTAAATGAGCCTATAAACTATACGACAAGGAGTCAGCAAGATTTTGGTCCACATGCAGGCTGCGAAGCATCCAGATCCAACCGGTTCTCAGATTTCCAATCTAGATATCGAGTGATATTATAGGAGCAACAATTCATTCTTTGCCTATCTTCATCAAACCTGTACCAGATGATCTGGCAGGGCAGAGTTTGTAGGGTTTCCTGGTAATTAACAACACAGGTAGA
>NC_061847.1:13002606-13007606 GCF_019202785.1 Penaeus chinensis | reverse complement strand
AAAATCTCAAAATCATCAATGTTTTATTATATCTACATTCCTGAGCATTTGCTGGGACAAGTCGTTGAATTTCTTATTTTCTGAAAGGCTATTCCTATATGTTAGAAGGTCTCTCTCTCTCTCTCTCTCTCTCTCTCTCTCTCTCTCTCTCTCTCTCTCTCTCTCTCTCTCTCTCTCTCTCTCTCTCTCTCTCTCTCTCTCTCTCTCTCTCTCTCTCTCTCTCTCTCTCTCTCTCAGAAATTAGGGGAGCCAGATCTAGAGCATTCTTTGCCCAGATACACCATCGCTATATAATTGTCATAATTTGTTTGGTGATATTATGTAGTTATAACATTATGAGAAATATTTTGATACTAGCCTATACACACCAAGCAGAGTTGAGTGTCATTGTAATATAATTTTTCCTGGAGTTTGGGTAGCCAGAGTTGGCTCTAGCTGCAGTTATCGGACTCTAAAATCAGACATGAGTAAGGGACTATCTCCCTATTGGCCAGGCCTAGACATACTGTCTGGAGAACTAGGGAAGCCCGATCTTGAGCATTCTGTACCCAGATTCTACTGTGTTTTCATGGGCTGTGATGGTACATAGTCCATTTTTTCTTTGATCTAAAGCCATTGAGACACTCCCAGCCAGGGGGAGTGTATTTGCAATGTAACCATAAATGGAGGCTGGCTGCTGGTGGAAGTTCAGGGACTAGGGCTGGGTGGAACTGGGTTGAATTTACAAGGTGGAAGCTTTGGGCTAAATTACTTTTCTTTATAGGAAAATGCTTATTTGCGAAATTAGTTATTGCTGGAAGTGAAAGATGTGGAATCCTTTATGCACAGCTTTGATAAAAATGGGAGCCATCTAGTTATATGTGCCACAATATGATGTCTATGAAAGCATTACGTACTGCATGCATTCTCAAAATATTTCTGTTTTATATGTATTGTATGTTATTCTTTGGAATGAATACCAACATATCACTACAGAGAGGGGAAGTAGAGGGACAGTGGTAGGTAAAAGGGATTGGAGGTAGGTCATGTCAGTCAGACAGAGCTAAGGCTCTCATTACCTGTATCATTGTCATTACTTTATTTTTAGGTTTTGTCACTATTTGTATTTTATTTGTCACCAGTAGAAAGCTATAAGTAGCAAAAAAGCTGCATTTACTGGTTGAGAGGGACAGTGATGTTGCTGTCATTAGGGAATTCATTGGCAGAACCAATCAATATTTTCATGACCACTGAATGGGAAAGACAAACTATGTACAAATCATGAAGTGTCAAATACTTGCAGATAAGCAGTCATTCAAAGGGGAGCAAATGCAATTTTGTAAATCACTCAAAGGATTCATAAGTATGCTTATAACTCAGCACACAGCAGTTTATAGGTTACTTATAGTTGGGTATTCAAAACCTTTGTACCTTATTTAAGACCACATAAATAGAATAGTGAAAATCCTTGAATATCTGTCTCATGCTAGAAATATTTGTATGTACCAATGATCAGCAGCCTGTGGAACTACACAGTTAGACCTCTTTAAGTTTTCATTTTTCCAAGTGTTGCTGTAGATTGGGGAGTTCTATACCTAATTTCTGGTACATTAGTTTAAACTTAATACTCATGAAGTTTCACTTTTCTCTATAAAAAAGTAGTTGCACAACTTATTGTTTTTTCTATGCTTTTTATAACTTAAATGTTCATCAACTGGAGTACCTATTTTGATAATGAGAAAGTGTGTTTATATATACTCTGATTGTATACTGTTGTATATGTACTCATCCTTATCTTTGAACAAGAGTATTTTATCAGTGATAGTCCTTATCAGGAATGTTTAGAAAGTGGTGTCACAGTAGTATTGCATCTCATGTTTCAAAGACCTTTGCACAAGTTTGAGAATATAAAAAACATCTAGCTTTAAAAAGTAAGTAACACAAAAAAAATAATGAAAATAAAGAAAGATAGAATAATTAGTTAATGAAGAAGAACTCTTTGTTTTTAAACAAGATGATCCTTAATAGTGGACCTCATTGGTTGTATCACTATTATGGAAATTGACTTAACATTAAGATCGAAGAGTTTATTTTAATATGAAAGTATTTTAATATTCTTCTTTGCCTTTTCTTTTTTTATAAATATTAGCACAAATTATGGCTGAGCCTGTGGAGGATGATGTAAGTTACCTTGGATCACAAGAGGTAGCAGACTATATATCCCCCAATAAAGAGAACACCCCTGCTACACAGTACCAGAACACAACTTCTGACCCAAGGACACCAGACCACAAAGCAGCTGGGGTCTTCAGAACACCCTTGGTGTCTTCACAGGGTAAACAGGATAAGAAAACTGTTGGGTGAGTTACAAGTGTATTGTCTTTGAGATGTATCTTATGCTATTTTCTGGACCAGATTGGAAACGGTCAACTGTAATGACCGTGCAAACTTATTATGATATATTTTTCTTGTGGATTTAACTCGATGCCCAAGTCTTTTTTTTCTAAGTGTTTTAATTTATTATAGGCAAAAAAACTTCAAAAAGTGTTTTTATAAGCCACCCAGTAAATGTTAAGATCCTTCACCAACAGTATGGCAAGCAAAGTTTCCAGTCTGGTTTTTTATTTAAATGGACTGTCTCCAAGGAGCTAGGATCAAAATTGAAAGATGACAAGAAATTGCTAACCTTGCCAGCTTGCCAGTTTCAGAAACACAGCTCCTGCTACTCTCAGACCACTTGTATTGTTGTTTCCTAAACATGTAAATGTGTTTACATATGAGCATGAATTTACAGGTTCACATTATGTGTAATTAAGGTTAGGTTGCTAGTAATTTACTCCTTTGTAACTATAAATTATCTTTGTTTAAGGGGACCGTCCCTAAGAAAATGCCGATTTTCACTCTTTTGTTGAAAAATAGAAAATAGTCTTACAGATTTTAATGAAATTTGGGAGGATGAAAGAGTACTTTATTACACATCTTTATACTGAATTTTATTTAATTAGACCAAAGGGAATCATGGGCACAACAAAAAATCAATTTTTTAAAGTTAGGTTAACTCTAGCCTTCTCATGTCCCAGAGTTATGATTTAATTTTCTATATCACTTTTGCTGAGAAAACCTCTAGGTCATATAAACAAAACAACGTATTCCAATTTGGAAATTCATTAATTTGTTTCAGAATTATTGCATGTTACATAACTGCAAAAAAAGATAGAGAAAAAGGTTAAAAAGTTGTTAAAAAAAAATATTATGAATTTAAAAAAAACGATACATAGTTCTATGCGCATTCTGACGTTCTGTTTAGGGGAAATAGCATTTTGAGATCGGACAAAAACTGTAAGCCATGAGAAGTCTAAAATACGAAGAAAAAAACTTTACGAGTAATTGACCTTCAAACTTTTTTGATAGTTTTCTTTTAATTTTCCAAAAAAATATTTCACTTGCTTACTGGCTACTTTTTACATAAGAGAAAGCCCATCCTGAAACCTCACTAAGCCTAATCACTCTCCAGGAGTTTTGTGCACTCATGGTGAGTCATTCCCATCACCCTGGCATTCAGCTGAAATTCTCATGACAGCAAATTTCCATCACCCGCCCTTAGTCAAATTATCCCTTGATGGCATGTTCACCTCTTACACCCATCAAGTCGAATTTCTTTGTGACCCGATGGTCATGTCATCTGGATTGTAGGAGCGAAGAGTCCTTTGCTCAGAAAAACAACAACTAATTCTTATCTATATGTCATGCTTTTGTAATTGTGAATATGCTCAGTGTATAAAAAAAAGTTTTTAGATAAATATATAGGTATGGTAATCATATAAAGGTGTAAAGAAACTCTGACAGCCATTTTATCTATTACATGTCCACAGAAATGCTGTCTGTTTTTATTTTTTTATAGATCATTTTGTAACCAGTAAAATTATGCATATTCATGAAGACTAGTTTTAGAAAAATTTCCATAGTATAACAGTTAACTATTTTTTATGTATTCAGTTAAATTCCAATGGCAACATTAGAAACATAATTAGCCTCTGAAATCTGATTTTCAGGCGTGTCTTACCCAGTGGAGGTGCAGAACGAGTTTCTCCTTACAATTCAAGCAGTCCAGTCACAAGTCCACGTACCCCAGACAGAAACCCAAATTACAACATTGATGCCTCAGGCTCCACATATGCATTACAGGTAAAGGATGCTTACTGTATTCTGACACAAGTTTAACAAGACATACATGGGTTTTTTATTCTGGAAGTGTTTACATTTAGGCTGAGGAATATACTTAACAGTGTTTAGATTTTGGAGTTAACATCTTGCTTCGTGTGTGTTTATAATATTTATGTATATGCATGGAATATGGTGCGTTATTATATATTTCTATTATGTATTTTCCCATTTGAAGTAATATGGGCTGGATTAATACTGATATATAATTAAAATTCTCCTTGTGTAAAAAGTGATTTTACCCATTTATTACTATTACTATTATTATTATTATTATTATTATTATTATTATTATTATTATTATTATTATTATTATTATTATTATATTATTTTTGTTATTTTATTATCATTATATTATTATTATATGATATTATTCTTATTCTTCTTCTTATTATTTTTTTATTATCATAATTATCATTATCATTATTATTATTATTCTTGTTATTATTATTACTATTTTTACCATTATTATTATTATTATTATTGTTATTATTGTTGTTATTATTATTATTATTATTATTATTATTATTATTATTATTATTATTATTATTATTATTATTATTATTATGATTAACACATTACCTGTGGGAGAACGTGGGGTTCACTTGGTCTCTGCTCTGGGTAGTATGCATGGCTGACTGGGTTTGCCTCCAGGGCCTTTTTCAGATGTAGCCATTTGCCACGCCACACCAACAAAGTGATATGATTTTTTTTATATTACGTATATGCAAAACATGAATTTAATGTTTTTATATATATAGAGATGTATTTTAGTTGTGAGTTTGAACTTGTAGCAACCT
>NC_061847.1:12985106-12995106 GCF_019202785.1 Penaeus chinensis | reverse complement strand
GTTAACACTTAAAATCAAAGTATTAGAAAAATGAAAATTTTATTTGTGTATGAATGGAAGTCAGTTTCAATGTTTGATCATTCTGTTTAGCTCTTAGTGGCCACCTGTGTGTTCCTATGACTTGATTACTCCAAAACCATTCTTAAAGAAGGTATGATCTCTTGATTCTGACTTGACACATGTAAAGAGCAGTGGATGTAGTGGAATAAATCCCTATGTATTTTCAACCCCCTAAAAGTTATGAGGTTTTGATACTTTCTCACTTTGTCTCCTGTTTAACAACTTTGTCTGTATTATCATTGTTGTGTTTTTAATTATTATAATTCTTCATATGTGCTCTTTGCTTTCCAGGTTAATCAGATGAATGATGAAAATCGCCGCCTTAGAGAAAAGCTTAGTCTGATAACCACCCAGGTGAAAGCCCTCCCTGGCGGGGCATGCCTGGCCATGTCTGTGTCAGATGTTGCCAGTCCACCACGAACTAAGATTGTTCCCCTCTCAGGTGGGCTTCCAGTAGTTTGGGGATCTTATCAGCCTTTTTAAGATCATTGTTCCTGCTGTAATTTCTTCCTTTTATTCTGCTTCATATTCTTGTCTGTTTTCTTTTCTTTTTTTTTAACCCCTCAATGATGGTATCAGAAATCTCTTGGTGTCACTGACTCCGGTGACCTTTGGCCACCATCCTTTTTGTTTGGCCTGGGAGTCTGCTGCATGTAGTAGAATTTTCTGCCTATAGCCATACCCAGTATGATGAGTCAGTTTTTTATGATGGCTATAGGCATGGCCCAGCAGATATGGGTTAAACAGCAACTTAACCTTTGACTTCTGTGTTTATCTTCACCACTTCCTCTTTCTTCTCTTCTTCCTTCTCCTCCTCTTCTTCTTCTGCCTCCTCTTGTTCTTCCTCCTCCTCTTGTTCTTCCTCCTCCTGCTCCTCTTCCTTCTCCTCCTTCTTCTCTTCTTCCTCCTCCTCCTCCTCCTCATACTGCTCCTCCTCTTACTTCTCCTCCTCTTACTTCTCCTCTTCCTCCTCCCCCTCTTCCTCCTCTCCCTCTTCCTCATTCCCCACTTTCTCCTCCTCCATTTCATCCTCCTCCTTTTTCTCCTCCCCCTCTTCCTCCTCCCCTCTTCCTCCTCCCCCTCTTCCTCCTCCCCCTCTTCCTCCTCCCCCTCTTCCTCCTCCCCCTCTTCCTCCTCCCCCTCTTCCTCCTCCCCCTCTTCCTCCTCCCCCTCTTCCTCCTCCTCCTCCTCCTCCTCCTCCTCCTCCTCCTCCTCCTCCTCCTCCTCCTCCTCCTCCTCCTCCTCCTCCTCCTCCTCTTCCTCCTCCTCTTCCTCCTCCTCCTCCTCCTCCTCCTCCTCCTCCTCCTCCTCCTCCTCCTCCTCCTCCTCCTCTTCCTCCTCTTCCTCTTCCTCTTCCTCTTCCTCTTCCTTTTCCTCCTCCTCTTCCTCTTCCTCTTCCTCTTCCTCTTCCTCTTCCTCCTCCTCCTCCTCCTCCTCCTCCTCCTCCTCCTCCTCCTCCTCCTCCTCCTCCTCCTCCTCCTCCTCCTCCTCTTCCTCTTCCTCTTCCTCTTCCTCTTCCTCCTCCTCCTCCTCCTCTTACTCCAACATCTATGAACCATAGTTCAAACTCTTTAGTAAGAGCATTGATATGTGTAAGTTCATGGAAAAGACTGAAGGTAGTATAAAATAAAGTTATGTTTTCTTGGAAATGTTTGATGAAATTAATGGAATGATTATTTGCAGAGGAGCTTGACAGTTTTGATGATCCTCCTTCGAGATTCCTTTCATCATTAAAGGATACATTAGATGAATTTGAACAGGTATATATATATAATCCTTAGATGTCATTGAATTTTTTTTGATTTTGTATGATGTCAGAAATGTTTTTAAAAATTTTGGTGAAACATTTTGAAAGGATATGAAATAAGTTTCTTGAGGTTTTATTAACCTTGGTCTATCTTTGTTTTGCATAGACAGAAACTGCAATTGATATCATGTCTAAACAGATTAGTAGTAGTGAGCTTGCTGAAGTGAATTCTGAATGGGATGAGGAGAGCAGTGATGAACAGCTTATGGAGTCAGTGGAGTCTGCAGCACAACGCATGAAAGACTTGCTCTCTAGCCTGCAGGAACAAAATCACAGCCTCCTCCTGTTGTCTCCTCTCTTGCAATCGTTCAATTCAACATCTGGGTCTCGTACTGGTAAGAATACCATATTGTATTTCTTTGCCCATGTTAACCAGGGTAATTTTTGCAGTAATTTTCAATATGTATTTTACATTACGTTGACCTTAGTGGTCATTTACATAAACATAAGTCCAAGTCCTTAAAGTAGATTGTCTTCTACCCTGCAGGAAGTTCCCCATTTGATACTGACAGCAAAGAGAATGCCACAGGGCCATCCAGAAACGGCACCTTAAACCAGCGAGACCGTGACCTCTCCACTCTGACAGTGACCCCTTCCACACACTCTCAGAGTGCCACTCAGACTGGAGATGAAACAACATCTGATGAGGATGGAACATGTCAGAGCCGGTTAGCAACATGTGGATCTGTACTTAATCCAACCTTCATCTCTACAGGAGGAATGAACACGTAAGAGCTTTAAAATTTTAGTGGACATTGGTTTTACTCAATCATATGTTGTTATTTGAATTTTTATTTATAATAGTGATAATATTACTGTTATGTCCATCATATATGCTTACTTATTTCTGTATAAAGGGCATTATCTGTAACAATTTTAGTTAGTTTGATAAGTACTTTTATTAGTATAGTATCACAAATGATTTAGCCCACTGGATCCAGTTGCATCATGGCAATCATATCACCAAAAATCTGGGCATCAGGCTTACTTGAGTGGCTGCTTTGCAGGGTGGGGGCTGGTAAACGGGTGCCCACTAATGTGTGTGTGCAATGACAAGACTCGATGCCTCCTATTTACAAAGTTATTTACTCTTTTTATGCATAAGCGTTTTTAGCTTTTTGGCCATTTTCCAATGTCCATATTTGCCATTTGATTTGCATTATCCAGATGGTAATAGACTTTTTTCTTTGCACAGACTCCATATTATTTCTCTAGGTAGTCTACAACTACCAAGAAAAAATAAAGATAGTACTATGTAACACTGTTATTTGTATTATTTAATTTTTTTTACGTAATATTACATTTTCTGTATTATAACCTTTGTTGCTGGTCATAGAATACGATGCTGAGCATGGAAATGGTGACCTCCATGGAGCCGGTGCTCTTCCAGTCACAGCTTACGGACATTACATTCTACAATTGTACATTGATTGGAATAATAAGAAATTGCCATATGAGTAAAATAAACCCCCCAAGAGGTTTGTGCACTCGTGACAAGTCTTTTTCATCAGCCTTCAGCTGAAACACTTATGTCAGTAGGCTTGCATCACCCAGTTTACAGCCAGATTTTCCCGTGATGGCATGTTGACATCACCCGCCCCTTGAGTCAGATATTTTCATGACATGATGGTCACATCACCTGGATCCGAAGGGTAAATTAGGTTGTGTGTGGTATTAAGAACCCGTATCTCCCTTTGCAATGTTATTATCTCTTTTTTTTCTTAAGCATTATTTGCCTTTTTTCTATTTCCCAAGGTCTATATTTGTCCATTCTTATCCTATATTAAGCTCAATATTACTTGAGTAGACTCCATATCATTTTTCTAAGTAGCCTACAACCCTTTGCAGTAACAATTGCAGGAAGTGACAATATTATTTATGTAATTTTGAAATATTATATATTATTTGATTTTCTGTAACAGCCTGTGCTGCTGGTCACTGCAGGATACTGATCATGGAAATATTTTCCTCCCTGGTTTCAGTGCTCTTCCAGTCACAGCTCACAGATGGTCATTTTACTCTTGTTTACTGATGGAAATAATGCAAGAGCCCACACTTATGGGGTTCATTCCTGTCAACTCTGCCCTCATCAGAAATTCTCATGATGGCAAGTTCCCATCACCCTGGTGGCATATTTAGGGATTTCTCTATGTAATCTGTAGAAAGTCAATATTATATTAATCACGAGACTGTTTCAAAACAGGAGTCAGACAACAGATGACAGTGGAGGGGACAACAACATTTTGGTGGATGCAACCACTCCAACAGCTGATCGGCCCCAAAGTCCATTTGACTGGAGACAAGTCCAGGTAGGAAATAACAAATGAGATTGAATAATGAAGAGATTTGTATTACTTTTTCTCACAATAGGTGAACAGGTTAGTCATTCTGCATTCTCTAATGGACTAATGGAGTTATCAGCGTATATGGTGTTTAAAGAGCAAAAGACCTTTGATTTAAGATGTAAAGATGTAATTAAGCGTATGCAATGTACATTGCATGCCGCATGTTTATGGGATCTGAACTTCTAATATAACTGAGTAAAGAGGGCTATATTCAAGGAAGGCTCTCCAATGGCAAAGCTGTCTTGTGTTACTGATTCTCGGGTGAAGTGTATATTTTGAGTGATGCCCAAGTCATGGATTGTGGACCGTAAGTAGGCTGGGAGTTTGCCAGGGATTTAAGAACTATGGGAAGCTTATTTGAGTGGTCCAAGAAGGGAGCAGTGGGGGTACTCACCACCAGCAGTCAGGATGAGGCAGTGAGTCATGAAGTGTGCCTGCTGGTGACCAATCAAGATGAGACAGCTGGACATAGCATGATGGAGGAGAATGTAAACACTGCATCAGCCAGTTTCAAATTATCTATGTTTGCAGTGTAGTAGTCATGGTTATGCAGCCTGTGTGAACTCATGCTCCAGTGCTTCCCAAGCATGGGAAGCATTTGGAGCATGACTTGCAGGTTGGATAACCATGGTGCTTGGCTTTCTGCGGTGAATTTTACTTCTGGGGAAAAGATTTATGAACCGATATATGCTTTGTTATCTTGTTGATGTATGTATATCTGACAAAGGTATAATCGATACCAGTCAACTACACCTCTTGCACTATGAAGATATTAATTTTCATTCATGCTACATTTGTCACAAAGATAACTTTATCATTTATCTGTGTGTCTTTTTATGTGCATTGTTAATAATCTTTATTATAGACAGTATTGGAGATAGTGTAGAAGAGATATCATAAGTTGTGGGTCTTGTGTAATTTTGAATTTTTTGTAAACTGTAATCTTGTATTGAGTTGTAAGATTACACATAAACCTCATATATATAACTTTAGGGTTTGACAAAAATGGATGAGCAGTGGTGGTCTCTATATCGAAAAATAAATGAATGCAACTTGTTTGATCAGATAGGTATGTTGACTGTGTGGTCCCTGTGGCTGCACGGGGTCTCCTGAGAGTTCTCATGTTTGCGCCACCCTCTAAGACTTTACACACAGCAAAGATTTTACATTTTTATGCTCATTGGAGCTTAATCAACTGAGAAAACACATTATAGTAGTAATATAGCTACATTTAATGTAGATGTCTGAAGCATATAAACATTAAAAATCCTACATAAAATGTCAAATACCTCTATAAACTCGTTAGATATAGGCCTATAAATAATCAGTTTGTGTCATGTGGAATGCTACAATAAATAAAATATTCAAATTTGAAGAAAATTGATAAAATAGTTTTGTTATTAGTATTTTTAAAATTTACCCTGCCTTAACCCTTAACCCCCCCATTTATACCTTACCCCCACCACTTTGCTAGACAGTTCCCTTAATTATAGAAATTAGATAATTGAACTGTTTGTATATATGGCTGTGAGCTGTATCTGATGAGAGGGTAGATACATAAGAGTTCTGTATGGGCATCAGTAACTTAATCAATGTTAAGGGTTAAGCAGAATAAGAATTAGTATTTTTATTTCATCAGCATTACTATGTTGATTTTTTATAGATCTATACATGGAATATATACTCATACAGCTGTACATGCTCATACTCATACTGATATTTTGATCCTCATAGGTGAGTGATGACGAAGGCCGAGAAAATGACATGTTACAGCCAGACACACGCACGGTCAGCACATCACCAGACCCTGACTTTAGAGGATGAAGAGGAACGCATCTGTCCAATGTGCAATGCAGTTTTTCCTCGGGTGATACCACAAGAATCATTTGAATCTCATGTTGTAAGTCATTTTGAAGTTGAAAATGGATTTGAAGTCATTGCCTAGTGAAAAGAATGTTGTGCTATCAAAGGACATGGCTGTGTAGCTCATGATTTTGAAAGCTAAAAATTAAGGCTTCAAGTTTGTCTGCCTTATTCTAACTGTATTTTGATAAAAATCCTAGAGATTTAAATTAAGAAGTGGGTTAATGTCACAAAATCTTCATTTGAGAAACAATCTAAAGTAAAAGGTTGATTTCTTTATTGGTTGATATAATATATCCTCTGTGATAACACCTTGCAAGGTAGCCTTTATAAGTTACTTAAGAAATATTTTATAGGAGGATAAGGGTAAGAGTGATATTTGTAAACAAAAGTATTTATGATTAGATCTTGATCATGTAATTTCAAGGACCCCAGTCTGTTGTAATTTTCAGTACATTATGTTTAAGGATATGGAAGTACCAGTTTCATTAGCAGTTCAGTCCATTGCCATTTTTATTTTTGTTTATTTTTATTTTTATCTTTTTATCTTTAATTTTTCAAAAAAGTTTTGTTCAGTGCATGGTTGGGTGACTGGAATCAGGATGTGTATACTCTACCCCACCAGGCACCTCTACCCCACACTCCTCAGTTATCCTGGATAGGCCTAACCTGCCACACCACTCTCATTGAATTTGGTGCACTTTTAAATTGTCATGCCTGCAGAATATGAAAATGTCCTTAGATGTGAACTGGAATCTGGGAGATGATGCTTTAAACCACCTTCAAGTCTATGGTGAGGTTAGGACCTCAGTTGGAATAACACATAAGGTGCTAAGCATAGACTCATGAGGGTAATCTACCCTTTCTTGTTGCAAGTGACAGAAAAGATTGCAAATCAAAGAATTAGAGCTAACTCTTATTTTCAATATCTTTTTATGGACATTCTATTCAAACCATTGCTGATATGTACATGCCATGTCCACTGTGATTTTAGTTTATTAAGTTCTAGTTAACTCACTCTTTTTCTTGATTTTTGGAAAGTTTAGTGTATTATTTATGTTAATAACACTATGATTGTCAAAATGCCAGTGCTAAAGATTGCTATTGATATTAATATATCAATAGCATTAGATATTTTCCAAAAACTCAAGGAAAAAAAATCAGGTGAGGTCACATACGCCTACAGATTGACTCCTTGGTGGCTGAACATTTGTGGAGCCAGCTGTGTGTGAAGACAATTCACAAAATAAAACTGCAGTGGGCATTACATGGTCCCAGTGGCAATGGGTTAAAGACAAGAATTTAAAATTGAATTCCCTCCAGATTTACATTACTTAACATTGGGTGTATGACACACTTGAATGAAAGGAAAATGGCCAATATGAAACTTTAAGAAGGAATGTTAGTTGTTTAGTTTTATAAATGCTTTCATAGTACATTTGATAATTTCCTTTTCATTGTTAATATTCATGGAATATATGTTAATGTTTAATGATGAATATGTTTATCAGGGTTTATCAATGGAAATAAGGTTTTATATAAACCCCAAAGTAAATAAGAGTTGCATAAAAAATTGAAACATGATTTATTCAGTTTGAACCATAAGCAGCATGCTGGAATTTGAAAGCAGAGAAAAAATATCTGTGATGGTAGATGCTTTTAATATTAATATTATAAATTAGACTTAGTTTATTATCTGTAATTTTTTTATGTTTGAGAGAATCTAATATAAGTGTTTACAAACACGTGGTATTAACAAAGGCATCTTTAAATATTTCAAGTGCCTTATATTTTTATGATTCTGTGAGAACCAAAGAACATGGTTGTACATCAATGTGATAGAATTATTGAATACTTAAATAATGGGAGTTAACAGTGACAACTATGCAATAATGACAATTCTTTGTTAGTTATTATAGAATTACACATTCATTTTGTATTTATGTATAAATCATACACATTCACAAAGACACTTTCCTTCTTTTTCTTCTCAATGCAGACTTTGATTCAGAATCTCTAAAAAGGAAAATAAGGAATACTGATATTACCAAAGGATTTTTTTATGGCTATTAATGTGAGCAGTTTGATTAAGTTTCCTAGAATTACTATAGTAATTTCATAGAATTATCAACTTTGTCTTTTCTGAACAGTGTATTAAAATAGTTTCATGATGAAATTAATCACATTTTGTTTGTGATATTAAATAAATTTCTGTTGAAAATAAAACTAGATTATTAAATTTCATATCTTCTTTCATCATGAAAATGTGATATTCCTCTATCAGAAACAGTAAAGAGGAAGGAGCCCTTTGAGAGTTGGATTTGTGAATTTTTACCTTATTTATTTGCCAAATAAACCACAAGCTACCTTTATAACCATGTTCTGATATTCAGCTGGGTCCCATAATAAGTCTTGCTTGAAGCTGGTACAAATTTGTAAGCAGTGAAAAGTAAGTTATTGTTGAAATGTATTGTACTTTGAAGAAATGAAATCTTGCATGCAACTGGTACAAATTTTCAGGCAGAGAGAAGTTTGTTATGAGTACTATTTTTCTTTTGTTTTATGTAATTTCAAAGGATTTGTGGTTTTCAGTAGAAGATATTGATTGTAATTGTACTCATGAGAAAGGGGATTTGTTATTAGATATAGTAAAAGAAAATTTTTATTGTGTCATGTTCATTTTTAAGTCTTCTTGTTCTCTTGTTCTGTACGTAATTTTATAAAACCACACAGACGTTTTTGCACAATATTTTAAAAGATAATAACAGTTAGTGTCACATTAGCACTTCCTTATTTGAATTCCTGTTATTGGTACAAATGTAACAGTGGACCAGCCATTGTCATCTCGTATGAAATGAGGGAATAATAGATACCTCAACAACCATGTGGTGATTTTACTAGCCACCTGATTTCTTTTTTGTATGTGTGTGTTCTCTTCAGCTGAGAATTTTTCATAGTAAGCAAACTAAACCCGACATGACGGTACCAGAAATCTTATGGCATCACTGATTCTAGTGACTTCTGGCAACCGTCCAGCCATTGGGCCCCTGAGTCCACTGTGTGCAGCGGAACTTCGCACATGACTCACTCTAGCTTGTTGTGACACCTATAGCCTTACCCATCATGATGAGCTGGTTTTTCATGATGGCTATAGGTGTGCCCAGCAGTAAGAGGTTAACAAGAAGTGCTAATGGTACATTAACATAAGTGCTTACTCATAATACATTTTGGTTTAATCAGTAACCACATTCTATCCCAATAGAATAGGCATTAACCAACTTAAGTCTTAAGTTTCCCTGCTCCTGGGAATATCATAGTCTTCAAGATATTCTACCATGCCTTCTTCCTTGATGTGTATCTCGTTATAGCAAGAGGTATTCATTTCTCTGCTTTAAAATTGCTGTATAAGTGAATAACTGAGTTATAGTGGTAAGTTCTCAGTATTCTAAAGTATATGTATTTATCCTTTGATAGGTTGACATATTACTGATGTAAATGATAATTACTTAAATTTGTAAGACTATGCAACAGAATACTACAGGTGATGGTATGATTTATTGTAATGTGGGTTGCTATGTAAGGTGTGGACAGTATTCTGTCTGAGGGAATAAAGGATGAGATAAATTAATTCATATCCTGTAAAAAATCATTTGGATGCTATTGCTTACTTGAACATATTAGAGTATGTTACATTTACAGTTATTTTTGTTGAATATTATTGTGATTATTAGAAGTATTATTTTCCTTGATGTAAGTAAAACACAAAGTTAAAAGATATATAATTAGTTTCCCACTTGTATAGATGTACATATTTCTACCTTATTCCAAGTGGATTAAATATAAAGTATATATATCCATATTAATAACTATTGCAATTTACATATTTCTTGATATTTGTTATACAGTTTATGTTATTGAGTACGTT